>NW_027249621.1:0-10000 GCF_030848795.1 Temnothorax nylanderi | reverse complement strand
TCCGCTATTTTTCTCGATTATCTAAAAATCTAGACGTGATGGAGCAAAACGGTTTACAAATTCGGATTCAGTGACCCAAAATCTATAAGAAACACCTACTCTGAGCCCAGTTGATTTTCAAAAAATTTTTTTTGTGGTCCTGTGTTATTATTAGATTAGATTAGATTAGATTAGATTTTGTAAATGTACATACTGTAAGTTTATTATTTTTATTTTTCTGAAATAAACACAGCAAATAAATTAGTAAATTAATCATCGAATTTAATAAATCTTCGCTTATGTCGTAATTATACATACAGCAATTGTAATTTTATTTAAAATACTAATATCAAATTTTATTTCATTTTATTAAACAATTTTTTATATTGCGATTATTTGCATTGGACTCTATATTTATGAAAGGAGAAATCTGCAATGTCGGCTTTGGTTAAATCTTGGTGCGACATAGCATAGATCAATTTTACTGCATTTTTCATTTACTTAGAAATTAAGGTAAATATGCATAAAAGGTCGAACCTCACCGATGACCTTGACCTTGACATATATTGTCAAGGTCACCCTCCTGAGTGACCTTCAGAAGGTTTTAGCCGGCGGTCATTGTTCATTAAAAAGTTATAAACAAAAAAAGGTTGAAAAATATAGCAGCTATTTTGAGTATTGGAAGACATAAATGATTAATATATACGTCGAAATAGTTCACACATACACTTTTCACGCGAGACGAGTTGTCACATGGGTTCGTGACGCGCTTTACAAGCTCGTTTATTGTATATCGCCACAAATATTCACACAGATGATTCAAGCAGTTAAGTATCACGCTGGGAGTTTGTTTATGTAGTCGCATATATTGAAAGCTTCTAACGAACTGCGAAGAATCGGTGAATCTTTGTTGACAAAATATTCCTACTCATGTAGTTACCTTTCAACCAATGTAAATAAAAACTTGGAATGTCATAAATAGAGTACTACCTTATACATAAACACGAATTCCTCGATCTTGTATAGTGTGAACCTCGCTTCAACTTAAAAGTATTTAAATGTTTAAAGGGCGTCAACTAACCTATGTGGGTTAGTGACGCGCTTTAAAAGTATATCTATTCTCTACTTTAAATAACTTTCCTTTCAATATATCAACAATTCACTGCTTTAAATAATTTTCCTTCGTTCATACATATACTATTTCCACATAAATATCAATTATTTATGCCTATTAGTACTCAAAATAACTGCTATATTTTTCAACCTTTTTTTTGTTTATAACTTTTTAATGAACAATGACCGCCGGTTAAAACCTTCTGAAGGTCACTCAGGAGGGTGACCTTGACAACATATATCAAGGTCAAGATCATCGGTGAGGTTCGACCTTTTATGCATATTTACCGAAATTAATTTATTATATATTATTTATTTCCTTTAGTCTACGATGGATCCCGTAGCTGAGGCCTTGTTTAAACAAATCATTTCAAAGAAAAAAAAATCTGAGAATTCCCATTACAACTACGAACCTTTGCATCAACTCTTCTATTTTTGTCACCAAAGGCTTATGCATATATACGAAAAGTATTTTCTCTCTCTCTACCTCATCCTTCCACTCGAAAATGGTTTACGTCTATTGATAGTAGACCAGGAATATCTAAACCAGCATTGCAAGTACTTGAAGGAAAGCTGCTACTAGCTCAGAAAAAGAAAAAAACTTTATTATGTAGTGTTACAGTTGATGATATGGCCATTCGAAAGCACTTACGATGGAATAGAACAAAATATACCGGTTTTGTCAGCGATGCTAATGATAGTAGCGATAAAAAGAAAAGCACTGTAATGGCAACCCAAGCCATGGTAGTGATGGTCGTTTGTTTAAATGAGCATTGGAAAATTCCTATGGGCTATTATTTTATTGATAGTTTAAATGGAGAAGGAAGAGCACGGCTGTTATCACAATGTTTAACGAGTTTGCATGATATTGGAATCAACGTAGTTTCACTGACATTCGATGGAGCACAGAGTAATGTAAAGATGGCTAAGAAGCTAGGTGCAGAATTTAATTTTACAGAAAAAGCGAGCATGCATTTTCCGCATCCTGTTACCAAAGAGCCTATTTTTGTAATAATTGATGCCTGCCATGCCATTAAATTAGTTCGGAATGCGTTAGCTACAAGAAAAGTTCTGTACGATAGTGAAGGAAATGCTATAGAATGTAAATATTTTCAGGCCCTTGTAAGAATACAAGTACGGACTACATGCAGCCACAAAAATTAGAAAACGCCATTTAAACTGGGCCCAGGAAAAGATGAAAATTAAATTAGCAACACAGACATTCAGCGCGAGTACAGCTCACGCGCTCCATTTTCTTAGATGTGATGTAAAACATCCCGAATTTGTTGGATCTGAAGCCACAGAAAAATTTTGTCTCATTATAAATAATTGATTTGAATTCTCGACAAAAAGTGGCTAAAGTTTCCAGTAAACAATGCATAAATAGAAACAACGTAGCTGAAATCCGATCAAATATTCAGTTATACAAGACTTTCATCAGTACACTTAAAGATGGTAATAAACCGATTTTTGAGTCAAAACGAAGAATGGGTTTCTTTGGTATCATGAGCGCCTTAGAAAATGTTGTTGCTATATTCGATAAATGGTCAACGTCAGAAACTGCACCCTTAGAGTATTTGCTGACATACAAACTCTCTCAAGATCACGTCGAGCTCTTCTTCTCAGTTATTAGATCTCGCGGTGGACACAACAACAACCCGACCGCCGAGCAGTTTAAGTCTGCATTCAAGTGGTTATTGGTTTATGCACAAATCAAAGGCTTAGATAATGCAAATTGTCTACTTCAAAATAGCACTTGTTTATTACAAACTCCCAAAGTTCTCGATAGGCCGGCTCCTAAAACTCATGATAATGATATTGTTGACATGCATAAAATCAGTAAAACTCTTAGGGTTTCTTCAAGCACTTCTTTGGATCATGACTATTGTATACCCTCGGTATTTATGAATGTTAATAAAACGTACATTAATCACATTGTCGCGTACATAGCAGGTTTTATAGCTAAGAGTTTGAGCAAGTCTGTTAAATGTGTGGATTGCATAAAATTGCTCAAGTCTGAAAAATCTTTTTCCACTATACAGACTAAGAAATGTCAAGGTAGACTAATGAAAGCTTCGGCTGATTTAATACAAACATGTCTAATAGCAGAAGAACGTTTTAGAACGCACAACGTTTTTCAAACCAAAAACATTTCCAACGTCTTGATAACAAGTACTCTTGAATATATTCCACCCACTGTGTTTGAGAATAAGGGAAACTGCGGAGATGATCACCGTTTAAAACTACTTGTTCAGATTCTAAAAAAGTTTTTTAAAGTTTGATTACACCATAAAGGAACATCCAACTTAAAACAACGAGAGCAGCTTAGAATAAGATCGAAATGTAACAAAACTGTTTTATTTAAAAATCAATAAAACTTCTCGAAATTAAATGTAACATTTTTGTTATGTTTATATAGTATATAATATACTAGCTGATTACCCGGGCTTCGCCCCGGAGAACATATGTAATAAGACACACAAATAGTCTCTCTCTCTCTCTCTCTCTCTCTCTCTCTCTCTCTCTCTCTCTCTCTCTCTCTCTCTCTCTCTCTCTCTCTCTCTCCCTCTCCCTCTCCCTCTCCCTCTCCCTCTCCCTCTCCCTCTCCCTCTCCCTCTCCCTCTCCCTCTCCCTCTCCCTCTCCCTCTCCCTCCCTCTCCCTCTCCCTCTCCCTCTCCCTCTCCCTCTCCCTCTCCCTCTCCCTCTCCTCTCCCTCTCCCTCTCCCTCTCCCTCTCCCTCTCCCTCTCCCTCTCCCTCTCCCTCTCCCTCTCCTCTCCCTCTCCCTCTCCCTCTCCCCTCTCCCTCTCTCTCTCTCTCCTCTCTCTCTCTCTCTCTCTCTCTCCTCTCTCTCTCTCTCTCTCTCTCTCCCTCTCTCTCTCCCTCTCCTCTCCCTCTCTCTCTCCCTCTCTCTCCCTCTCTCTCTCTCCTCTCCTCTCCCTCTCTCTCTCCCTCTCTCTCTCTCCTCTCTCTCTCCCTCTCTCTCTCTCCCCTCTCTCTCTCTCCCTCTCTCTCTCTCCCTCTCTCTCTCTCCCTCTCTCTCCTCCCCTCTCTCTCTCCCTCTCTCTCTTCTCTCCCCTCTCTCTCTCTCCCTCTCTCTCTCTCCCTCTCTCTCTCTCCCTCTCTCTCTCCTCTCCCTCTCTCTCTCCCTCTCTCTCTCTCCCTCTCTTTCTCTCCCTCTCTCCTCTCTCCCTCTCTCTCTCCCTCTACCCCTACTCATGTATAATTCTTTGAAATTCAATCAATTATTTCCCCAAAAAATTGGAAAAAATTATAAAAACCGGTTTCCAAGAAGATCACTAACAAAATAGTACACTTTATAGCACTTCCCGGGAAATTCTACCCCTACTTCATATACAATTCTTTAAGATTCGGTCAATTAATTCCCGAAAAATTGAAAAAATTTTGGTACCGGCTTCCAAAAAGATCGGTAACGAAAAATTATACACTTTATAGCACTCCCCGGAAAATTCTACCCCTGTTTAATCTATAATTCTTTGAGATTCGGTCAATTATTTCCCGAAAAATTAGAAGAATTGGAAAAACCGGTTTCCAGAAAATCGGTAACAAAAAACTATACACTCTATAACACTCCCCGGGAAATTCTACCCCCCATTTTATATACTTTTGGTGAAAATTCGGTCGAATAGTTCAAGAGTGTATAAAGGACATACATACATACATACATACATACATACATACATACATACATACATTCATTTTTATATATATAGATAATGTTTATATTGACTTGTACCATGTGTTATGTAAAATGGTTATAATGCAAAATATATTACAATATTTGAGAAAGGTTATGCACAGAAATTCTTGTGTATTATTATTTATTTGATTGTATTACTATGTATATATCCGCGTATTATACTATTTTCCGAAATTGTATAAAACAAAGTATCTAAATGCTGTTTAAAGTATATGAATAATAAAAATATAAATTTGTCGTTATAATGGAACAAATAATAACATTGAATCAAATTGTAACGCAAAAAAATAAAAAAATTGAAATTAATTGTTGACCCCCGGGTGCAAACGCCCGTTACCACGCTACTGAGTAGAAAAAGACAGAGCTTGACCTCTACCGGTCGCTATCTCTTTCTTTCCGACCGGTCACATTTTTCTATACCTTCGCGCAGTCCATACTATATGTCGATGGACCGAACGCTGACGCATAGCTGAGCCTATAGTAGACGGCCGCCTTAAGCCGCCTCTTCATGATTAAACCCCATTTTCATGATTAAACTATAAGTTTATGACAACCGCTTGTCAAATTTCTTTGCAAACCTCTTTAAAGCTAACTATTCATTATTAATATAGCCTTTATAGAATCCTTATATAATATAAACTCGGCTCATGAATCTGAGAGAAATATACGTTCTGTGTAGACAAGGATAGCCTATATGGATGCACTAATAAAAATTAAAATAAAATAGAAATCAATTAATTAGAAGCGAACTAATTACGGGAACATAATCTTTTATGGTTAAAGAACATTACCACATTAAAATAATAATTATCTTATTAGCATTTTTTAAACATGAATGTTGTAAACAATTAAACTATGTCAGTACCAACCCTAACTAATATGACTATTAGAACCATCCTGAAAGATCAAACAACTTTTGTATATAAATTATTTCTATATCTCAAAATAAATTAACTAACAATAAAATTTATCGTAATATCAAAATTAAAAATAATAATAAAACCACTACGGTTATTTGGCAGAGTATGTCAAGTAATTTAACAAAAACCCCCACTTCATATCTCTTCTCAATTCCGAGATATAATTAAAATTTACGAAAATCCATAAAACACCAAATTTTTAGACACCCTAAAAGGAAGCCCTCGATTACCTGAATGCGATAAAAGAAACTCCATTTTTCTATCTCTTATCGTTTTCGAGTTATTAATTACACAGGCACACAAAAAAAAGTGTCTTGGCCGAGACACTACACTAGTGTATTCCCATGTACTTTTTCCCGCTGAATCCGAATCCGAAGTCAGAATTGTCAGATTGGCTAAAATTTATGAGATAACCACAAAAAAAGCTCAAAAACACGAATTAAAGGCAAAAAAAAATTGTTTTGGCCGAGACACTACACTACTGTATTCCCATGTATTTTTTCCCGCTGAATACGAATCCGAAGTTAAAACTGACAGACTGGTTCAATATTATGACGTATCCTTAAGAACGTTCTCCGGTCCTTATACTAGAGAAAATCGATTTTCTTTAGATTTTCTTGAAACTGTGAATATACGTTAATTTAGGTGTGCTTTATGCGTGGTATAAATTTCAGTACCTCTTCCGGTATAAAAAATAAAGATACTGAGCCTCAAAGTTTCAATTTTTACAAAAAAAAATTTTTAATTTAATTTTTTTTTATTTTGGCATTTTTTCCTTATAGAACTCGACGAGAGGAGCAACTTTGGTCCTTTTGACCAACCTCGTATCTTTTACCGTTTGGCCTGGAAAACTTTTTCATTAGTAAAAGTTGAAACTTTGAGGCTCAGTATCTTGATTTTTTATACCGGAAGAGGTACTGAAATTTATACCACGCATAAAGCACACCTAAATTAACGTATATTCACAGTTTCAAGAAAATCTAAAGAAAATCGATTTTCTCTAGTATAAGGACCGGAGAACGTCCTTAAGGATACGTCATAATATTGAACCAGTCCGTCAGTTTTAACTTCGGATTTGTATTCAGCGGGAAAAAATACATGGGAATACAGTAGTGTAGTCTCTCGGCCAAAACAATTTTTTTTGCCTTTAATTCGTGTTTTTGAGCATTTTTTTGTGGTTATCTAATAAATTTTAGCCAATCTGACAATTCTGACTTCGGATTCGGATTCAGCGGGAAAAAGTACATGGGAATACACTAGTATAGTGTCTCGGCCAAAACACTTTTTTTTTGTGTGCCTGTGTAATCGGACACAGTAGGAAACGGATACAGTGGCAATCGGACACAGTGATAATCGGACACAGTAGGAAACGGACACAGCAACAATCGGACACATTGCCAATCGGACACAGTGATAATCGGACACGGTAAGAAACGGACACATAGCCCAGTATTCATATAGTTTGATCTTATATTTAAGACTGTTTTAAGTACAATTTTAAGATTTTGTAAACCAATCACAGAGCCATATTCTACACATTGTTGTATTCGTGATATCATGCTCCGTGACAGTTTTTCTAACCTCAAAATTATTTCTAATGACATACCGCTCTTTTACTATTTTCTATAATAATTCTGTACAAAGTACTCTCTCTTTTACAAATCTGTTAAAATGTGATGACAATAGTCTATTTAATCGAATTATGTTTCTGAATTATTATATCAGATTTGTCTTGATACGTTTGATAAATGTATTATACTGTATGCTCATTACTGTATATTTCAGATACAAAGGAGGCAACATGGATCACCTGCAGTTCACAAAAGCCATCGATCAATCATCGACAAAAATTAATAAATCTATTTGCAAAAGATGAGATGCTTTTAAGCAAAGATTGTATCCGTTTATCAGAACTTTGTGTAACTTTATGGAGTTCTTTGAGACGTATTGCTGCATAAATCTTCCCTTGTTGTTCGTACATGCTCCAAAAATGATAAATATTAAGCATATTGAGAATTAAGTAACATATTACGCAAAATAAAGCGCAAACGTTATATGTAGATCACAATATTAGCGATGAAAACATTTTTGCTCTTTACACCTCTTTCCTGCCTCTAACTTGGGCTTATTACTTTCACATACATAATGTATTAAACAGGATAGAAAACATAATAACAATTTACTATTTCTTGTTTTTTTATGTTAATATTCTTTATAAACCTTATTCATGTACGGATGTCTACATTAAACTTATATTCTTTATTCTATCTAGGTAAATGTATTTGTTTACTATAACTTACTAAATCGACTTATTGTTTTATTGGTAAGATTTTACATAAGGGTCTTTACATATCCGCGTTTCGTTAATATACATTGTCTGATCTAATTAAGAAAATAAAACTGGAATATTAATCAATCCATTACATTTTTTTTTTCATTTTTAGATTTATATTAGAAGGATTGAAAGAAGGATTCAATACTTTACTCATCTACTAAATAAGGCTTTTATTGCACAATTACAACAACAAAATAAATCTCAATCCTAGAATAAAACAAAATAGAACTTATTTTCTACACAGTCTTCAGGTTTGGAAAGCAGAAATCTGTTCTGCTTTTTTTAAAACAAAACATAATTCTATCAACAGTTAACGTTGAAATAATTTATAAAAAAATTAATTATTCTTATGTCGTTAAACTCCATGCCTTAAAGCATTGTAAAAAAAAACTAGCACTACATAGTTTCAGTTTAGCATATTTCAATCTTTTATGCATGTAGTGTATAATTCTTAATATACATAATATATTATTATATTGGAAACTGGAGTCAACGGTTATTTTTTAAATTATAAGCGACAAATCTCAGATATCATTCATTAAAAGGTTACAAACAATACTAAATGTTCTGATATTTTGAGTAAAATGCAAACTTGTTTATGGCATATATACTTTGTGGACCGACGAAATTTCTATTTTACAAATTGGACATTTTTTTACAATACCGTTTTCTCGCATAATATGATTGGCACACTTTTCACAACAACAAATGTGACCGCACGGTATGAAAACTTGATTCGATTCTGCATCCATGCAAGCGGTACACATACGATCAGATCTTACTGCACCTTGGTTTTCTTCACACATTTCCAGAGAAAGTCTTTTAACCTCAAGATACGGGACGTCACTTTCTACTGTATTTTCTTGGTCTTCGTACAAATATCCAAAGTCATCTTCTGGAATGTTATATATAAGTTCTGAAAATTTTTGAAACAATGTGTTATAACATTAAACGAAAGTACTATAGAGACATTATTTAATGTTTACTAAAGTACAGCATTCTAAATTCATACCGTCATCAACGTCATTATTATCAAATCGTAATAAATTGGGAATGGTGTTTGTATTTTGATTATGTGCGTCACCCATTGTGACTACCGGACTAGCTGAAGTAAAATCTGCAATGTTGAACTCGAATATAATATCCGTACCAGAATTTTCGGAAGTAGATGGTTCTTCTTGCGTAGTAGAATGTCTATTTGTTAGGGTTTGCGAGAATAATTGTTCATTTTCAACAGAATCTTGTATCTGCGTTAATGTAAATGACTCTCCTGCGGTGTTTGCGTTTAAGTTACCGTCAGCAATTCTCAGAGTTTTTAAAATGTTTAAAAAGATACAAATTAATAGCAGAGTAACATAAAATATTCATGGTTTTATATAAATAAAAATACATACTTTCCTCTGAAGTAGAATTGAAATTTTCTGATAGAAAATCGGTACAAACTTCATAATTATTGCTTTCGTGGTTTATAATCTCTGTAATATAAGGAAATCTTGCTTAAAAAATCCAATAGAATTAATTGAAAAAGCTAATATAATCGAATCTTTCTTGGAAATCAAAAATATCATAAATATTGGATTTGCTCTATGTTTTATAAAATATTCTATATAAGTTTATCGTAAATTATAGCTTTAATCGAACGCATTTCTACTCGTAAAAAGTTGTCTGTTTTTTTCGTTTAATATTTTCTTACCGAATTATTTATTATATAATTTTTATAGAGAGCATATAAACTGTTTTGCATCAATAGAAATGTATGAATCTGATGAAGCAATAGCTAGCTTACAATAAACATATATGTAGAATTCATCAAACATATAAAAATTAGAACTGATATTTATAGATCAAAAACATTTGATTTTTTTAACTCGATCCTTTCATGTAATTCTATCGAATTTTTTAAGCACAAAAACTTATATTTTATATTTATATAT
>NW_027249620.1:0-113846 GCF_030848795.1 Temnothorax nylanderi | reverse complement strand
CACGAATTCTTTGTATGAAACACAGTGCACAAGATGACACTAATGAGATAGATGAGCGAGCGTATATTTTATTTGCACAGTATAAACAGCGCTAAGAGCAGAGATGCATTTTGACAGTAGTCACTGCGGCGAGCGCAGAATGCAGTTTGACAGTAGTCACTGCGGCGAGCGCAGAATGCATTGACATTTAACAATAGTCACTGCGGCGAGCGCACAAAGTTTGAAAACAAATGGGATATTCAAATTTTATATCACGTATAATCATCGATAATTCGAGAATTTTCTTTCTCTAAAACTATATAAATTTTCTCCAAAATTAGTTATTAAGACTGTATATTTTGACATTAAATTATATAAAATAAAGAACGCCATCAGTCCGAGCTAGGATCTAAGTAGCAAATAATTTCCGTGTGAATTTCTAATACTATTTCGAACTAAACTGCGCGCCAACGAATTGTCGGTCTTGAACACAGTTTTTCGTAGAACAGTAAATTTACTTAAATAAATCGCAAATCGATTTAATTTTTTGATGCTGATACAAATCGTATCTAACATCCCTCTTTCCCCGAATATTACTGTAAAGAAGTTATTGCGAAAAAATATTATCTCAGTCAGGGTTTTTTCGCAATAAGTTGTTATGTAATACATATAAATAGGAAAATTATTGACAATCATTAAAAATATTCGCATATTTTCTAAACAACTTTAGGAAAATTAACGATTGCTAATAAAAAAAAATTAGAAAATTATTTCAAATTACAAAATAAGTTTTCTTTATTATTATATAATAACAATAGTATTGTTATTAATCCTCGGTCTCGGCTTCATATAATATATATATATTTTTTTTTTTTTATATTATTATAATTTATATTTATATTATTTATTTATTTATTTTATATGTATATATATAAAATCAATAAAATATTATAAGTAATTAATAAGTACGACAAGACCTAGTGCGCGCGCGCGAGCGTGAGCGTCGAGAAGCCTAGCACGATTCTCGCCGGCTCGCGGCTGACCGAGCGTCGAGCATCTGACATCACTGCTGAAATCACCGGAAATAAGTTGGCGCTGGAAGTTCATATTTTAATAAACTATAGCTCAAACGATTGCTCCCTAATTGCTCCCTCAGAATCAACAATTGCTCTCCTTTTAAAATTATTATTTTTTAAGATATTTAAAAAAAACGTAAAAGTTATAACTTTCACTCAAAAAACATATTTCTAATAACTCTATGCAACTAAATCCGGCATAGAACGATTGCTCCTTATTGCTCCATCATTATTTTTAATGATTTATTGCATTTTTATTGAAAAATTAACAAATTAATCATTTCACAAGTGACGCCGCCGCCACTTATCGGCCGCCTATTGTTAACTATGGCTCGGCAGCCATGGCGGAAATATTTAACTAATTTTAATCAGTTATCTAATAATAACTAAATTTATTCATACCTAATTTACAGAGCATTCTTAAAGATACTGCTAAAACAAAAGTGGTTCTTTCAATGCAACAAATTGTCCAATCCACAACATCTTCAACACCTTCCATATCTCATTATCTAAACGACTACAACTTCTAATTTCATTGACGCGCATGTTATACTGGTCCCATAAAGTTATCCAAACAACCGAGCCATGGCTACACATAATGTCTACACTATAGTGCCAGACATTAAACAAAACCCTGGCGTCCCTCGAATCGGATCACGCGGGAGTATTAACGGCGATCGGCCGCGAGGCCTCACGCCACTCTGACACGCTTGGCTGTAGAACACCGTGACCGCCGGGGCACGACCTCGGGGCACGCGCTCCTCCTAACCGAGTAAGTAAGGAGGAGGACTGATGGATGGCCGATGGATTAACGCACCCCGGAGGATGGCTGTGGATGACCGATGGATTAACGAAAGCCGGAGTATGGCTGGTGGATGGCCGATGGATTAAACGCACGCCGGAGGATAGCTGGTGGATGGCTGGTGGATGCCGATGGATTAAACGCACGCTGGAGGATGGCTGGTGGATGACCGATGGATTAACGAAAGACGGAGGATGGCTGATGGACGGCCGATGGATTAAACGCACGCCGGAGGATGGCCGATGGATTAAACGCCACGCCGGAGGATGGCCGGTGGATTGAACGCACGCCGGAGGATGGCTGGTGGATGGCCGATGATTAAACGCACGCCGGAGGATGGCCGGTGGATTAAACGCACGCCGGAGGATGGCTGGTGGGATAGCCGATGGATTAAACGCACGACGGAGGATGGCCGATGGATTAAACGCACGCCGGAGGATGGCTGTGGATGGCCGATGGATTAAACGCTCGCCGGAGGATGGCTGGTGGATTAAACGCACGCCGGAGGATGGCCGGTGGATTGAACGCACGCCGGAGAATGGCTGGTGGATGGCCGATGGATTCAACGCACGCCGGAGGATGGCCGGTGGATTAAACGCACGCCGAGGATGGCTGGTGGATGGCCGATGGATTAAACGCACGCCGGAGGATGGCTGTGGATGGCCGATGGATTAAACGCTCGGCGGAGGATGGCCGGTGGATTAAACGCTCGCCGGAGGATGGCTGGTGGATGGCCGATGGATTCAACGCACGCCGGAGGATGGCCGGTGGATTAAACGCACGCCTGAGGATGGCTGGTGGAATGGCCGATGGATTAAACGCTCGCCGGAGGATGGCTGGTGGATTAAACGCACGCCGGAGGATGGCCGGTGGATTGAACGCACGCCGGAGAATGGCTGGTGGATGGCCGATGGATTCAACGCACGCCGGAGGATGGCCGGTGGATTAAACGCACGCCGGAGGATGGCCGGTGGATTGAACGCACGCCGGAAAATGGGTGGTGGATGGCCGATGGATTAACGCACGCCGGAGGATGGCTGGTGGATGCCCGATGGATTAAACGCACGCCGGAGAATGGCTGGTGGATGGCTGAGTGATTAAACGCACGCCGGAGATGGCCGGTGGATTAAACGCACGCCGGAGGAAGGCTGGTGGATGGCTGATGGATTAAACGCACGCCGGAGGATGGCCGGGGATTAAACGCACGCGGAGAATGGCTGGTGGGATGGCCGATGGATTCAACGCACGCCGGAGGATGGCCGGTGGATTAAACGCACGCCGGAGGATGGCTAGTGGATGGCCGATGGATTAAACGCACGCCGGAGGGATGGCCGGTTGGATTGAACTCACGCCGGAGGATGGCTGGTGGATGGCCGATGGGATTCAACGCACGCCGGAGGATGGCCGGTGATTAAACGCACGCCGGAGATGGCTGGTGGATGGCCGATGAAATAAACGCACGCCGGAGGATGGCTGGTGGATGGCCGATGGATTAAACGCTCGGCGGAGGATGGCCGGTGGATTAAACGCACGCCGGAGGATGGCTGGTGGATGGCCGATGGATTCAACGCACGCCGGAGGATGGCCGGTGGATTAAACGCACGCCGGACGATGGCTGGTGGAAGGCCGATGGATTAAACGCACGCCGGAGGATGGCTGGTGGATGGCCGATGGATTAAACGCTCGGCGGAGAATGGCCGGTGGATTAAACGCACGCCGGAGGATGGCTGGTGGGTGGCCGATGGATTAAACGCATGCCGGAGGATGGCCGGCGAAGGAGCGGCCACGAATAAACCGCCCGAGGAGCAGAGCGAGAAAGAGCGAGAGAGAGAGAGAGAAAGAGAGAGAGAGAGAGGAGAGAGAGGGAAGAGAGAGAGAGAAGAGAGAGAGAGAGAGAGAGAGAGAGAGGAGAGAGAGAGAGAGAGAGAGAGAGAGAGAGAGAGAGAGAGAGGAGAGAGAGGAGAGAGAGAGAGAGAGAGAGAGGAGAGGAGAGAGAGAGAGGAGAGAGAGAGAGAGAGGAGAGGGAGGAGGAGAGAGAGGAGAGAGAGAGGAGAGAGAGAGAGAGGAGAGAGAGAGAGAGGAGAGAGAGAGAGAGAGAGATAGTGAGCGAGGAGCGTGGGAGCGAGGGAGCGAGGGATGGGCATGGCACGGCAAGGGGGCATGGCAAGGCTTGGCAAGGGGCATGTCAAGGCAAGGGGGCAAGGCAAGAAAGTCTTATCAAGATTATATACTATCAAAAATTATTAGATAATAACAAACAATTTGAATAATAATTCGTATAAACTGTTTACTAAAATGTTTTTGCTTCAATAAATTTTTAAAATAAAATAAATATGTGCGTTTCGTATTTACTTTTGTACATTTTTTAATATTTTTTAAATATTCTATATATATGATAAATAATATATAACAGCGTAAAACATATTTTTTTATGTATATGTATATTTACAAAATAAATTAGTATAGATAACAATCTAAGATCTAAGACATATGTTACGCTGTAACGCTGCACACACATACACACACACACACACACACACACACACACACACACACACATATTTCCTTTTCTTTTTCTTTTTGTCTTGTTTTATCGCGATGCGAGGGAGAGGTAGAGGCCGAGAAAGAGGCAGAGGCAGAAGAATAGGAAGAGGCGGAGCTGGTGAAGAAAAAATATATCGGGCATCAACATATTATTACCAAAAATAATCTTCAATAAATAATAAAGTAACAATTAATATATATTTCATTTATACATAGCTCTCTCTACTCCTAAAGCTAACTCCTAAATTTTTGCCTTCCTGAATTAGTGTTTATAAATATTTATTTCATTTTATTTATAATTTTTACATTTATAAATAAATATATATATATATTTTTTTTAATATGCATATATATATATGGAGGGGTTAAAGCCATAGTGGTGTAAGTCAATTTTTTTGACCACTTTTTTTTCTTCTTTTTTCAACATATCTGCATGTGTAGACTGCATCTATGAACTTAACTCGATAGGTTAAAAAAAGTGACTTACACCATCACTATGGCTTTAACCCCTCCATATATATATATGCATATTTAAAAGTTATAAATATAAAAATTGTAAATATAATTAAATAAATATTTATAAATATGACGTAGCGCATCGTCGACTTGGCAGTCGGCGAGGCACGAGACACGATACCCAAAATGCGTGGCATCGTGGCAACGTCGCATAGCCGGCGCGTGCCGCCGCTGCGGCAGCATATCCCCTCCAGCTGGGTAGTTCGTACACGAACCATCAAAGACCGACAATATCGAAAAGTGGATGTATACATAGCACGGACTTGAACCAAATTCATCGACACTATCGAAAAGTGGATGTGACTCGTAGTTCCAATTCCTGAAAGTGGATGTGTGGCGCTACTGTACGGCCTAGCAAAAGCGTCCCAAGAAAATCGCCGTCATTGCGCCTCTCATCCTTCTCTCTGGTTAGTCCGGACTCAATCCTAGGGGCAAAGTCTGTCGGTAAGGGGCAAAGTCTGTCGGTAATCAAAGCACGGAAATGCTGGTCTCGACTTTTGAGGGGCCATTGGCTATCTTCTGTGAAGCCACACAGCCAATTAGGAATGTTTGGTGTAAAACTCGGGGCAGATGGCGCCATGGCGTCCAGTCCTGTCATGGCGGCGTCACCAACACTAACTCAATATACATGTGTGTGTTGGTGTATCTGTGAGCACATCCGTGAGATATAAGGTCTGTTTTCTGTTGCTGCACTGCTGAACTAGTGCACTCTAGTACAGAACTCTGTAGTACAGAACTCTGTAGTACAGAACTCTGTACTAGAGTGCACTAGTTCAGCAGTGCAGCAACAGAAAACAGACCTTATATCTCACGGATGTGCTCGCAGATACACCAACACACACATGTATATTGAGTTAGTGTTGGCAGAGAGAAGGATGAGAGTGGTCATGCCCGCATTTTAGGTGGTCCCCGTCCATGAGCGCCTCTATGTGCACAAAACGTGCACATTGAACTACGTAGCCATGTCCACGAAAATTTCTGATGGGTAACGCGTTATGTGCACGCTCTATTGGTTCTGTTCCGTGCTATGTGCACGATCTTTTGGTTCTGTTCCGTGCTATGTCGAAAGCGTCGGTAATGCATAATACTTGTATGGAGGGGATGTGCTGGCCGCGGCGGCCGCGCTCGACGCTCGACAACACTCGGCAAGCTTCGAGCCAGTTCGAGCGAAGAGAGAAGGACAGACATACGATCTGCTGTCTCCTTATTATGATGTAGCTGTAGCTGCTTAGCACGCATTTCGGGTATCGCGTCTCGCGTCTCACCAAGCGTCGAGTCTCGAGTTGGCAAATCGACGATGCGTTGCGTTACATTTATGTTTCCACTTACGAATTTTAATTGTTATGTTTATAAATATATATTTATTTAATTATATTATATATGAAATTTATAAATATAAAATTTACAAATATAATTAAATAAATATTAACAAACATAAAAATTAAAGTTTGTAAGGATAATGTATAAAAATAGCAATCCTTGTTTTTGCCCATACGCTTTTTTATCTGAAAAAAGTCCTACATTAAAAACATTAACTTTAGCACAGTATAGCATAATATTTAAAAATATTTAAATGCATAATAATAATTAAATAAATATTAACTATCGAGAAAAAAATTGTAGTGTTGTTTTTACTCTTATTAAGTATATAATTTTAGCTATCCATGTTTAAACGACCAAATCACGAGCGCCAAAAGAGAGATATT
Organism: Temnothorax nylanderi; assembly: GCF_030848795.1. Classification (NCBI taxonomy): domain Eukaryota; kingdom Metazoa; phylum Arthropoda; class Insecta; order Hymenoptera; family Formicidae; genus Temnothorax; species Temnothorax nylanderi. The sequence continues at coordinate 107,223 of NW_027249620.1, read as the reverse complement.
GGATTAAAATAGAAACAATTTATTAAACAAACAATACACACGGTTAACGTTTCGACTGTACTTATAGTCTTCTTCGGAACGGATTGCTATGAAAGAAGAAAATAAATATCAAAAAACATGATAACGTGTTTAAGTTAACATTTTAAAACATTAAACAATCTCTTAATAATAATATAAATAAAATAAACAATCTAATTCAATCACAAATATAAAAACGCCGAAATAATCGAATAAAACGATGACAATATAACTATAAAATTTATTTATATTGAGAAGTAAAGAAGGTAATCTCTTCCATCAGAAAAAAATGTAAAAAATTGTTAAGGAGATATTCTGGTTTGAAAAGTCATAAAGAAAGATATTTTTCAGGAATTTTTTGCAGGGAAACGAAAAGAGCGAATAACGCTAAACTGTATATACATGTTTATTTAGCCTTATTTTGAAAATATATTTTTAGTTTTAAGTAATAAAAATGCTCTTCTTTTCCATATTATATCCTGTCATTAGAAGGTGTAAATGACAGACGCGAGACGGTGTAAATGATTCTAGCTGTTCTAAGTATCTGAAACGCAAAAACCAAAAATTTTTTTATTCAGGAGAAGTGTGGCTATCGTCTGAACTAGAACTGAACTAATATTTCCATTCTGGCGGCCTTTTTATTAAAAATATTATAACTTTTTTCGAAACTTTGGAAGTATTTTATTAAAAGAAAAAAAAACTAATAAACGTATAATGTTTATTCTAGTTCAGACGATAGTCACACTTCTCTTCTGAATAAGAAAAATTTTGGTTTTTGCGTTTCTGATACCTAGAACAGTTGGAATCATTTACATCGTCTTTCATTTATACCTTATTCTAGTGACCAGGATATAACATAGAAAATAGAGCATTTTTGTTACTTAAAAATAAAAATATATTCTCAAAATAATGTTAAAAGAACATGAAAAGTTTAATGTTATTCGCTTTCTCCGTTTCCTACAAAAAATTCATGAAAAATACCTATTTTTACGAACTTTCAAATCAAAATACTTCCTTAATTTATTATTTGTTATTAATATATATTGTTGGTAATTCATATGTAAGTAATTAGAAAGCATATAGTACAAAATAGTTTCAATATTCAAATTATTGCAATAATGAAGAAATCAATTATTTACAATATATTTACATTTTCTTCTGTGTCTGTATCGTATGTATTATTGCAGACAAGTTTCTTTGCACGTTTACATTTCTTTTGCAGATTTTTTACAAGCTTATCTTTCACAAGTGTGATATGTCAAATACAGACAAGATTTTTGCACGCTCATCTGTTATAAGCGTAATGTCAATTGCAAGATTTTCATAATCAAACGTTCAACATTTTCGACATTTTTCTACAAACGAGGGACCAGCAATATCGTCCGCAGCATGTAGCCTCATAGGCCAGTCAATTTACGGTTTTAATCGAATTTGAATTCGGAAGTTTAATTTATGTGCCATTCGATATAGTAAATGGCACTGCAGATATAAACATATCAATTTTGTGCTTTGTAAAAAAATAATAATAATAAAATATAAATTATAAAAAATTGGTCCCTTTCGACCTTTTACTCGAAACGCTGCGAAAACCGTTCGAAATACAGCAAAATTGCACAAAGATAATTTTGTAGAGAATTAAATTTCCTATAAAAAGATCCGGGAGGAGGGCATTTCTCTTGTAAAATTAATAGCTCAGACATGAGCCGAAGTCGCGCGATCAGGAATTCGCCAGTCGCTAGCTCTGGTTAGTTGTAAAATTCAATATCAATACTTTAGCATTGAATGAAAACTCTCAAAAAATTCAAGGCTTAACTAGGTAAAATAGGAAAGCTATTTCTGGGTTCAAACATTTTTTTATCGATAAATTCAAATTATGACAGTTGTGTGACAAAAATTTATTTTTCGTTCGATACTGTATAACTTTGATCGGCTATATCTCGGAAAGTATTAACCGGAGTTCTATTCTTCCTCTATGAGAAAGCCAAATTAATAAATACTTATTATGCATCAAATAAAACACAAGAGCTTTCTCATAGAAGAAGCTTTATGAGTGAGCGAAATCAAATGGTTGATGAAGCAACGTGCAAATTCTTAATTTGCACACTTAACAATGGTGAAGAAGCGATGTGCAAATTCCTATAGGAATTTATTAATTTTGAATTCGAAGTATAGGTTCCAATCGAAATCCGCATGAATATAGAAACCGGGCTAATTAAGAACCAGCGCGGTAAATGATGCGCGAAAGTTTTATTTATATTTTTATTTTACATATTTTCCAACCTTTGACTGCGTGACGACTAGATTTGCCAGACTTGAAACACAGAACCTGGAAGGAAGTTCCAGGTTCGAACCCCCTGGCAGAGGTAATATTTTTCGCAATGATTTCTTTACAGTTATTTAGATGCATATAGCATCAAAAATTAAATCGAATCGATTTAATTAGGTGAAGGGGGGGATGATTTTACTACTCCAACCGGAGCTGTGTTTCAAGTCTAACAAATTTAGTCGTCAAATGTTAAATGTAACGCAACGCATCGTCGATTTGCCAACTCGAGACTCGACGCTTGGTGAGACGCGAGACGCGATACCCGAAATGCGTGCTAAGCAGCTACAGCTACATCATAATAAGGAGACAGCAGATCGTATGTCTGTCCTTCTCTCTTCGCTCGAACTGGCTCGAAGCTTGCCGAGTGTTGCCGAGCGTCGAGCGCGGCCGCCGCGGCCAGCACATCCCCTCCATACAAGTATTATGCATTACCGACGCTTTCGACATAGCACGGAACAGAACCAAAAGATCGTGCACATAGCACGGAACAGAACCAATAGAGCGTGCACATAACGCGTTACCCATCAGAAATTTTCGTGGACATGGCTACGTAGTTCAATGTGCACGTTTTGTGCACATAGAGGCACCGCCGTAGAGTTAGCAGACAAATTGAATATTTTTGAATTATTCTTTTTCATATAATTTGGGAATTATTTGGGGAAGTTTGGGAAAATTGTTTAAACATTTGGGAAAGAATAGATTTTTTGTTATTAACAAAATTTATCGAGCGTCAAGTTAGCAGATAGCGACTAGGTTTAATGTTTATTATAAATGGAATCGATTGGAAATCATTTGGGGATGACATCTTCATTGTAATTTTTATTTAGGAAAAGTCGCTTTTTTTGTAATTTAAGGTGGTTCAAACAGTAATTTGAAGTCACAAAAACAACTATTGTTACTAGTGACAAATATGAATGATTTAGTATGTAAAAATCAGCATACATTTAAATTAATTATTCCGTAAGGTGTTTTCTCATTTAACCGTTGCTATAAACTGAAAATATCAGAGCAAAGTCACAAATTTGATTAGAGTTGGTGATATAACCATAAATATGATCACGCCGGTAAGAATAAAATATACTAAAATAGAAAAAATATACGTCACAATTTTTACAATTCCGCGATAGTGAATATATTCATACAAATGCCGAAAAAGATATGTTATCCTTATAACCTCCATTCAACGGTGGGTGAATGGTAGGACACGCGTCTTGTGCGTCAGCTGACGCGTGCGACGTTGCCAAGCAGCCACTCAAGACAGCCGCCATGACTCTCGTGTCGTGTCGAAACGTCGAAAGTTGCCGAAAGTTTGTCGAAAGTTTCGCTTTATTTATATACGGTACGGTCAATCAATTTGGTGTCGCGTCAGTATCTTTAGAAATGTTTATTGCATCGATTAAACAGTTTTTTATTTGTTCATCTACTCGAGAAGTATGAACGTATTCCATAAATGTGCGATCTGACCCTCCTTTCCCTATTATCACCATGTAAAATTGGCAAAGTTTACGGACATATATCTCCGGAACCAAGCGGTAAAAAAATTTGAAATTTTTCAGACACACTTTAGGAACGTTAACCTTTCATTTAATATCATATTTTCCGGGCTATCTACATTTGACCTAAATGCTTGAACCACCTTAAATAAATCTTTGTATTAATGTTCTTTTTCGCTGCACTTCTGCACTAGTACATACAACAAGTGAACTTATTGCACTAGTTCAGAAGTGTAGCGAAAAAGAACAAACCATTATCGGCAGTAGTGTGAAAGTTCGACATGACTCGACATGACAACATACTCCGAAAAGAAAATTTGTAGATGTTATTTTCTTTATATATACCTACGTATATTCACTTAATGAACACATATGTGTATCTCTACACATATATTTATGTAATTTGTAAGATTATATATAAACTGCAATAATTAATTAAGTTTAAAATGTTTTATCGTGAAGAGGTTAGTATTTATATTTAACATACTATTTGAGCAATATTTCTTGACGGGAAAGCAATTCGTGTTAATTCATAAAATATATACGTATATTCACTTAATGGACACATACCTACTACGTTTACGCGAGCGTTACTTGAAGATGTATGCGAGCAGTCATTATATATACTGAAGTCTTTGGTAAATGTGTAAAACGTTGAAAAGCTTTTAATGATTTCGGAGAAAGGATTTGGTGGAAATTATACAGATACGTAGATATATATTGTAAGATTAGAAGATATATTGTTTATAAGATATAGAAAATTTTGCCATATCGACTTATGGATTATTCCGTACATTTTTGATATATTAAATCTATGCTATTTTTTTCTAGTATTCATATTTCGTTTAACGTGAACCATACAGTGGATGCAGATGCCGAAGAGAAAATGAATCCTACTAGTGATAATGTAGAAATTGGCGAAATAAAGAGCAAACCGACTTTTACAGTAGATATAGTGAGGAGTAATCAGACTCTAGGCTTCACGTGTTCTTTTAATAATCAACCTGGTGCATCGGGTGCAGATGATAATTATAGTATGTACACTTGTTATATCTTCTCTTTTAAAATATTGAATATAAAAAGATCTCTTGATTTTATCTTGATAATTATTTCTCGGTATTGTGAAATCACTCTTCCGTATATTATAATTAAATGCTACAGATAAAATCGATATGCGATTTAATTTGTTATATTATTAGTTTATATTATTTGTTTCTTTAATTTTTTTTAAATTGTAATTTAACTTTCTTTTTTGCAGATGACATATTTGGCATCGATGAAGTCTCGCTGTATGAAGGAGAACACAGCGATAAGGTATACTCTGTAGCTGGTGAGATCATCGATGGTGTAAGTATTTATATTCTATCTCTATTTTTTTCTAACATGATAATTATTTAACAAAAATTAATATAATTAATAATTAAATACGTTATTAATTAATTTTATATAGTGATAAATATCGTTAATCTTCAGAAACTTAATAACCGGTACTTTAATTGCTTTTCGAGAATATCGCTTTGATACTTAAAAGTTTTAAAGTAAAAAATTAATGGAGTCAAAATACATCCAATTTGTGAAGATTAACTATCTCCCCAAAGTGTTGAGTACAAAGTGGCTACATTATGTATGGTTACTTTGATTATTGATCTTTGGGAAATTATAAACAGTCTTATAAAGCTAACTCATGATCTTCTTTCATGTGTGCGTTGAATTAAGATTGTGACATTTTATTTTAAATCTTTAGTTGTTACTAATATGTTTCCTTAATTCTCTTTTTTCTACAATATTTAATATTTCTATAACCAGTCATAGGCACAAACAAGACAATCCCCTATAAGTGTTAATTAAGCTTCTTTATTATATTAAATAAAGCACTATTTATTTTACAGTATCTGTACGACCTACTGATGAACTACATCGAGGAGAAAGGCATTTCAAATGAATTTGCAGAGAAACTGATCGATTTGAGCGCATGCTACGAGCATACAGCTTATGTTAGCCTACTGGAGGGCTTATCGAAATTCACATCCGGAAAGTAATTCTAGGATCTAACATTAAGTTTATGCGATTCATGATACTGTAGTTTGTAAGAATTGTTAATAAAAAGATGTGCTGACGCGTATTTTTACTGATTAATTTCCAAAATACTCAAACAAAATGGAAATAGAAAATTAGAATAAACGATAATTTTTTTGTTTGTCTTATTATGTGAAGAGAAAACATAATTTCCTGTTGAATAAACTATAGTTTTTTCATTTCATAAGTTTTATAAAACTGAATTAAATTAGAACTAAAATTTTTATTAAATATTTTAAAAGAGTTTGGTCACACACACGTTAAGATAATTCTCTGTATTTTTCTATTCCCTTGTTCTTGCCTATTTAATAGTTTATATATATATATATATACATATATATATATATATATATATATATATATATATATATATAACATGTTACATGTTTGATATGTTACATAAAAAATACAAGTAGAGTGCTTTTTCTTTATGTTTTTTAGAAGACAGCCATATGATAGAATGTAACTTATGTACTGTATTGTATTATAAGTTGTCTAGTGATTATAATGAATAAGAATGAGTTTATAGCATAAATCAACTTGTACTGCTCTTTTAATTTTGCTTATAATGTAGAAAAAAAAGAAAATATAATATATTACTGAAGTTTTTCTCTATATCATCTCCTATATCTCGTTTAAATTCTTCTGATACTTTATTTACTTTGAGGAATTTAGATTTTTGCCAACATTAGATTTAAAATTCTTGAAAATGGATAGTGTAACTTCCTTGCCGATTATGTTTTCTTGATACTTTGGAAAAAAGCATGCTTATTCACAAGACAAGTATTTTGTGTTAATGCATAGACTTAATTAAATTTTTAAAAATTACAAAATAATTACATTGCTTTTGCACTTACATTCATGCTTATTCGTTCTTACATTATTTTAATTCTTATAAAATACTCAGACGGTCAAGTCTGTCAAAAGCAGAGTATCTGCTACAAATTTTTGTCAGCAGAAAGACTACAGATTTGATGACGGTTCTGATATATTACATGATGTCAGTAGAACGCTAACAGAAGTATAACAGAATCTGCTAACACAATCTAAATAAATATGTGTTCATATGTGTTCACATATGTGTTTATTAAGTGAATATACGTAGGTATATATAAAGAAAATAACATCTACAAATTTTCTTTTCGGAGTATGTTGTCATGTCGAGTCATGTCGAACTTTCACACTACTGCCGATAATGGTTTGTTCTTTTTCGCTACACTTCTGAACTAGTGCAATAAGTTCACTTGTTGTACTAGTGCAGAAGTGCAGCGAAAAAGAACATTAATACAAAGATTTATTTAAATTACAAAAAAAAGCGACTTTTCCCAAATAAAAATTACAATGAAGATGTCATCCCCAAATGATTTCCAATCGATTCCATTTATAATAAACATTAAACATAGTTGCCATCTGTTAACTTGACGCTCGATAAATTTTGTTAATAACAAAAAATCTATTCCTTCCCAAATGTTTAAACAATTTTCCCAAACTTCCCCAAATGATTCCCAAATTATATGAAAAAGAATAATTCAAAAATATTCAATTTGTCTGCTAACTCTACGGCGGTCATAGAGGCGCTCATGGACGGGGACCACCTAAAATGCGGGCATGACCACTCTCATCCTTCTCTCTGCCGGTATTCATAGTCGGATCTTATTTCAAGACCGTCTTAAGTGATATCTTAAGATGCTAATACGGCTCTGTGATTGGTTAATGACATCTTAAGATTGTACTTAAGACGGTCTTAAATATAAGAACCGACTATGAATACCGGCCTATATCTTGGGACTAGAGTTCCTCTAGTAAGAGTTAGGACACCCCGGTCTGACTTCTGATTGGTTCCGCCATTAAGAATGGGGAAGACGTTAGTGGGAGTGAGACAAAGCTATAAGTAGGAGTGAGACAAAGACCCATGAAAAGTACGAGTGGGGAGGCTGTCTCTCTCGATCGTTCGCATAATTCCCCATTAATGGCGGACGGTGTCCTAACTCTTACTAGAGGAACTCTACTTGGGACGAGGTGAAAATTACAAAAGTGAGGAAATTCACTAGAGAATCTACAATTTCATTTGTCGAAATCTAGTAAATCTGTTCACTTTTGTAATTTTCACCTCGTCTCAAGATACAGAATCGACCCCCAGGAATTTAAATCGAAGAAAATATTGAACACCAAATTGGTTGTTGAACGAAATTCTTACGGGGCTTTATATATAAAATAATTTCCAGGGATCTCCGGAAATTTTATAACAGCCAATTATAACACATTTAGGACAATTTCGATTAACAAATTCCGATTAATGTCTATTTCTATTAATGCAGATTAACTTTAATCTCGATTTAATTTACTTTTTACACAATTATAGATAAAAGTTACTTTTTAAAATTAACTAATTTTCTTAAAAGTAAATTTTACGAAAAGAAATAAAAAGTAAATTAAACCGAGATTGAAGTTAATCTATATACATTGATAGAAATGGACATTAATTCGCAGTGAAGATAGCACCGACATATAGTTGGCAAACAAATTAATAATTATTGAAAATTATCTTATCCAATCGTTTGAAAATCATTTGGAGATATTTGGAAAAAACTTTTCAGAGTTTGGAAAACCATACAATAATCACAATTAATTAAAATTAATTAAGCGTATAATTAGCAGAAAGTGTCTAAAAAATATTTTTTTTAAATCCAATCGCTCCTGAATTATTTGGATAAAGTGTCGATATAATTTTTATTATTTAGAAAACAACTCTATTCTAATAAAAATTAATTAAAGGCGTCCAACGGCGGGTATGCTTCACGGGCTTGGAAAAATTAGAGGGGAAAGAAGACCCTGTTGAGCCAGAGGGTTGAGCTTGACTCTTAGGGCCGGTTTCACCATCTCCGATTAACTGTAACCTTTGATTAAGGGGTTATACTACCTTGGCGCACTGAATAATGAACCCTTTTTTGAGAATTTTTTTCTCGAAAACTACTCAATGGATTAAAATGAAATTTTGAGACTTTATTATACATGTATTAAGGTATACAAAAATAATTTTTATTTAAATTTAAGATACAAAATGGCGTCGTGGCACTAGGTAACTCGAAACCACGTTTTTCAAATTTGCGTACATCGTAGCTCGCTCAATTTTTATTGGATTGACTTGAAATTTTAACTGCAGCTTCTTAGACAGATTATCCATCAAAGTACATAGGATTATAATTTTATTTTGAAAATTCGCGAATTGACATCAGTTTTAATTTTGTTGTTTCATTTTTGGGCTCTTGAATCGACCTTAAATTGTTTATTGCAAATGTAATTATTTATCAATCTTAAAAACCTTATGTACTTCGATGGATAATCTGTCTAAAAAGCTGCAGTTAAAATTTCAAGTCAATCCAATAAAAATTGAGCGAGCTACGATGTACGCAAATTTGAAAAACGTGGTTTCGAGTTACCTAGTGCCACGACGCCATTTTGTATCTTAAATTTAAATAAAAATTATTTTTGTATACCTTAATACATGTATAATAAAGTCTCAAAATTTTATTTTAATCCATTGAGTAGTTTTCGAGAAAAAAATTCCCAAAAAAGGGTTCATTATTCAGTGCGCTAAGGTAGTATAACCCCTTAAACTCACTCTTCGTCTCTTTCTAAGGGGGACAGTTAGAAAGAGATGAAGAGTGAGTTTAATCGAAGGTTACAGTTAATCGACGTTGGTGAAACTGGCCCTTATAGCCGTATTCATAGTCCTTCCTTGAGGAATAAGGATTCCTTGTTCCTTATTAGTTATTCTACATTTCATTAACCTTCCTTGATCGATCAAGGAACCTTAAAATTTATGAAGTGTAGAATGAGGAACAAGGAATCCTTACTCAAGGAAGGACTATGAATACGGCTATTAGTCTGGCACTGTAAAAAGACATGAGAGGTGTAGCATAAGTGGGAGATGGCAACATCGCCGGTGAAATACCACTACTTTCATCGTTTCCTTACTTACTCGGTTAGGAGGAGCGCGTGCCCCGAGGGCTTCGTGCCCCGGCGGTCACGGTGTTCTAGAAGCGTGTCAGGCTGCGGTCCACTTGACGCTACAAATGCTTCGAAGCATTCCTCTTTTCTTTTCTTTCAATGAAGAAAGAAGGAGAAGAAGAACGCTGCAAACCATTTGTAGCGTCAAGTGGACCGCAGCCGAAGTAGGGGTAGAATTTTCCGGGGATTTCCATGATGTGTATAATTTTTCGTTTCCGATTTTTTGGAAACCGGTACCGAAATTTGTCTAATTTTTTGGGAAATAATACGTAATTTTTCGGGAAATAATAAGTATCTATTAAGTATATATAGCGAACCACTTATTCATTAACCAATTTTCTTGAAACTGCGAGTTTAATTTTTCATTAATGTACCGATTTTCTTGAAACTGGTGCCAACATTTTTCTAATTAAACAGGGATGGGTTTAATTTTTCATTGATGGACCTGACGTCTGTCTGTCTGTCTGTATATCTGTCTGATCGCGAATTACTCATTCGTTAATGGACCGAGTCTTAAAGAATTATGTATGAAACAGAGGTAGAATTTTCCGGGGATGGCGGTGATGTGTATTATTTCTTGTTACCGATTTTTTGAAAACCGGTTTCAAAATTTTTCGAATTTTTCGAGAAATAATAAGTATTAATAGATCGATTTTCTTGAAATTAGTGCCAAAATTTTTTTGGTTTTTTGAGGATAAGTTTAATTTTTTATTAATGGATCGATTTTCTTAAAACCAGTGCCAAAAATTTTCTAATTTTTTGGGGATAGCGATGATTTGTAGAATTTTTCATATGGGTTTAATTTTTTATTAATGTACCGATTTGTTGGAAACTGCAGGTGCTAAAATTTTTCTGACTGCGAACTATTTATTCAATTAATGGACCGATTTTCTTTAAAACGGTGCCAAAATTTTTCTAATTTTTCGGGGATGACGACGATGAGTTTAATTTTTCAGTAATAGAAGCCGATTGAGTCTGATATGCAAACAGTCGATACAGATCATTTCTTCATTGAGCATTGAAATGCAATTGACGGAAAAGAAATTGATTCGCTTGTTTTGCTTCCTCATAGAGGAAGCTTTGTTTTCGTAAATTCGTATATGAACCTTTGATTGCGTATAAAGTTGGTTCTAATCAACCAAATTTAAAAGAATTATATATAAAATAGGGGTAGAAGAAACCAAAGAAAAGATTGTTTTTTGAGTTTTTAATGTCAATATGTTCAGAATGTTTTAAAACGTCGAAATATTGCATTAAAAAAAATGTCGGTATGTGTGTATGTCTGTGCCAAATTTACAGAAATTTCTATAACTCCAAAACTGATCAACCAAATCTTAACGAATTATATATGAAATAGGGGTAGAAAAGACTGAAGAATATAATAGAATTAATAAAAATTGTTAATAATAAAGGGGTTACCGATTTCTGTTAAAAAAAAATAACTAAGTTTACCGAAATTTCTATAACTCCAGAACTAATTAACCAAATCTTAACGAATTATATATGAAATAGGGGTAGAAAAGACTGAAGAATATAATAAAATTAATAAATTTTGTTAATAATAAAGGGGTTACCGATTTCTGTTAAAAAAACAGCCAAACTTACTAAAATTTCTATAACTTAAGAATTGATTAACCAAATTTTAAAGAATTATATATAAAATAGGGGTAAAAAAACTGAAGAATATAATAGAATTAATAAAAATTGTTAATAATAAAGGAGTTACCGATTTCTATCTAAGAGAAGAAAATAAAAATATATATATATTATTATACATATAATATACTCTTAGAGACAGAGTAGAAAATATAAAATATTTTCTCTATCATTATATTTTTTACTGTATATATGTATACATATAAAAATTCGATCATTTTCTAATATTATTTTTTACACACTCGTCTTTATGATAAATATGACGCCTTGTTCACACACGATGCCTTGTTCAGACACGATGTCTTGTTCAGACACGATGTCTTGTTCAGACCCGATGTCCTGTTCAGGCACGATGCCTTGTTCAGACACGATGTCTTATTCAGACACGATGTTTTGTTCAGACACGATGTCTTGTTCAGACTCGATGTCCTGTTCAGACACGATATCTTGTTCAGACCCGATGTCCTGTTCAGACACGATGCCTTATTCAGACACGATGTCTTGTTCAGACACGATGTCTTGTTCAGACATGATGTCTTGTTCAGACACGATGCCCTGTTCAGACACAATGTCTTGTTCAGACACGATGTCTTATTCAAACACGATGTTGCAGACATAATGTTTTTACAAATTAACATAAAAATATGTGAAAATACAATGAGTGTGTGTATGTGTATCATTCTGTATGTATTATATCCTTTAAATTTAAATTATTTTTCTTCCGGAAAAAGCAGTAATTTTTTTTCTTTAATAATCTTTAGACAATGTTTACGCATCTTTATCATATCTGTTGAATATTTTTTAATAGATGGATTTTCTCCCCTTGCTATTGATATAGCAAATGCTGCTGCAAATATACCACATGATGCTAGGTCCGGCTGCTTTGTAACTTTTTCAAATATTACATTATTCTGGGTTAAATTAGGATATCGCTTTTTTATGTATTTTTGTTCAACTAATGTTAGATTGTCATAAGAGTGCGTCTCAAAATACAAACTGTCATATATATGAAGTTTTACACCGTCATAATAAATACAATGCCAGTGGTTGCCAGCCTGACAACCTCCAACAATCTGAACATCCGGGGTAAAAATTGGATTAACCCAATGTAAACCAGTAATAAATAATATATCAACACGATTAAATTGAGTGTTATTTTCTATTATTTTCATAATTTCATTTAAAGGTCTATCATCTAGCCACGAATTTTTTTCTAGCACGTTTTCTTCTAAAGTTTGTGGGGATGGATTAATCTTTACTGTATCTGCTATTTTTACATTTTTTTTGTTGTCTTTCCTAAATGCCTCATTAGTTTGTTCAGATATTACATTGAATAAATATTTTTCTGAATTTTTGTTCTTGTTAGAATAATTTTCTTCTTTTAATTTTTCCAACATCTTTACATTTGATATTAGTTTCTTGTTCTGCTCGTTTAATCCGATAAAAATAGGTTTATGATCTAAAACTTTGAGAAAGCAATGTTCAGGTTTCTACTTGCACACTTAAAAATAAATAAGGAAGCAATGTGCAAGTTTCTACTTGCACACTTAAGAACTATGAGGAAGCAATGTGCAAGTTTCTACTTGCACACTTTTTTTAAGTCTGTACAAGTCGTATAATAGCGCTTCCAGTTGCTTCCAGTTCTATCGCGCGCCTTTTCTACTTCTTGTTTTGTTTACTTGTCGGTTGAGTTTTCTTGTTTCCTTTTTTTTATTTTAATTTAACACAAATTGTTTAATTTAATGTATGTACATACATGCAAAATATGACGATATACCACCGTGTGATCAAAGTACCTTATAAAACCATTTTTACTGGCTATTTACACCCTTTTTTTTAAGAGAGGAGTGTGTGGTCCAATCGATTGATTTGAGTATGGCAGCAACGTAATAATAATAACAGATGTTTATTTCCCATAAAGAAATACTTCGTGAAGAGGGTTGCGTGACAGCGTGACAGCGGACTGCGCAGATGCGATTCCACCCCTTCCAGCGCGTTATACTGTAACGTTCCTCATTCTAGTGCGTGCTGTCTTGAGTTACGGTTATTTATTCGCAATGGTACAACTTGCACTTGAAATGTCGACGTAACGGTTGTCAATATATATTGCTGATAAATGTTACATACAATTCCTTCTAGAAAATATCTTTGATTCGAGTATATTTGTATTTCCTAAATGGTGTTTTCTTACTTTTATTTGCCGATTGAATATTCTATAGTTTTGTTTCTTTTTTTATTTAAATATTCAGCTGAGTTGCCTAATTTTATTGACATGCAGTGCATAGTGAACGAAACACCGCCGTGAGATCAATATATTTGGCCATTTACATTTTTATTCTAGAAAGGATGTATAGTTAAGTGATCGATTTTTATGTGACAATAAAGTAACAGATGTTTCCATCAGCAAGTGTTTTGTTGAGGGACTTGTGCGACAGTCGACTGTGCAAGTGCGGTTCGACCCCTTCCAGCGTAATATATTTTATTTTAACGTTCTTCTTTCTGGTGTGTGCTGTCTTAAGTGACGTTTGATTCTTGAAGAAGGATCTTAGCTCGATACCTCGACGTAATGATTATCAATATAAATTGTTGGTAAATATCATGAAATGTTTCAGTGAAAATATCTCTATTTTGTGTACGTTTGTGTGTTTTCTAAATTTTATTTCCCAAAATCTTACATCCATATGTGTTCAACATACCTTGTATCTGTACGATATATTTTATATTTACATTTCGGACTTCATATCGCAATATCTCCGTTCGTAGGATACGTAGAGGAAAAATAAAAACACTTTCCCCTTATGTAAATCGAACCCAAGCTATCGATTGAGCTTACTTAGAACTTAATCGATTTAGCCGTTATTAGGATCCGATAATCTCAGGTACTCGCAACTCTCGGGCTCGCGTATAAAGATACACGGAGCGATCTCGCTGCGCGTATACTTGGCGCGAGACACTACCGTGTCTCTTGATATTATTTCTGTAACACTACTTGTGAACAAAGTTATAATTTTATAGATGGTAAACTTTCGCCACCCGCAGATAGTAATCAATATTTTCTCTACATTTTTTTACGTATATTGTTCTCAAGTTATTTATCGTGCAAATATGGATTAATTTGTGGGAAACTCTTTCTATATAAAATAAATAGATATTGAACATATATAATATTAAATAGTATTCGAAATTAAATAATGTTTACGTTTTATATGAGAATAAAATTATAATAACAATTTTCGATGTAATTTAATAGTTAAATTATCCAAAATTTTATTGTATTTACAAAAAGAAACTTATTTCGTAAAAATAATTAAACAAAACTTGAATAATGACGAATTTATATTGTACATAACGTTGTCATTTTTACATTTTGTAATTTTTATAATTTAAAGTACCCCGATATTTTTATTTAACTAACGATTTTCTCTCGCGCAAACAATATTACAAAGAATATTATCTAAGAAAAAATCAATTACCTTAACACATTTAATTTGTGCAAACTTTACTTATATCACATTTTATTCTGTAAATTATAAAAATTTATAATCGATTTTTATTACACGGAAAAAAAATGATGTATCAACAGCATCATTTTTTGTATCAACAGCATCAGTGTTATTGAGATAAAATTGATTGATGCAACATCAATATTAATGAATAAAAAACATCAGATAATTGTTTTAATAATTTAAATATTTGGTCCAATAATGTCCAGTTGAATTAACTACTTATGCTTGTGGCAGCCCGTGACGTCGACGTTTAATTGAAGTAACCATTTTTTTTCCGTGTAGATAGCATACCTTGATATTATTGTTGCATAGAATACATAAAGGTGAAATAGGACATCGATGCTTTTAATAACTGTAATAAAATATGTCTTTTTACATTATCAGTGGAAGAGTGAATAGTCATTTTTAAGATCCTGTATGAATCTAATGATTATTACCGTGGCGAAACATTCTAAAGATGCCACGAATATTTGGCCGACATTTAAAGCAAAGGCTTTGCTGCTTCTTCGTAATATAAAGAGTATCAACTTTTGTGTGTGCACGGGAACTATACATACCATCGAACATTGTATCTATAAAATGATGACAACAAATGAGAAGAATTTCGTTTACTGACAAAATGATCAACTATATAATGCCTAAGTACTTGCTGATATTTTAATTATCGTCAGTTCTAATTGCAGAGAGAGAGAGAGAGAAATTGTACGTATCCTATGCGAAATTTAGGATTGAGACGTCGCGTATTGAGATGTTATCAAATATAATTGTTTTGGTAAATCGACCAATGAAAAGTCAATTAATCGAGATTTCTCTTCCCTTCCTCTCAAATAATTGAGGAAGATAATTATTATAATAATTCCAATATTTGTATAATTATACTAATTATTAATATTTGCTTTCACTACTCGAATATGTACAATACAATTAATGATATACAATTATATGGACATTATATAAAACAATTTCTTACGCTGCAATATATATGTCGTTATTGTAATCCATAACTTCTTGTCCGGTATAGTTAGCTAAGAACATGTACAAAAGAATGACCGACACAATCAAAAGATGAAATACGAATTCCTCTTTGTTTCCGAGCGACACACACTGAAAAATCTGAAATATCACGATTATGATCAAAGTTCTAGTTATATTTAATCATTATTTATTTTATATGCAAAAATAGGTTATTATATAAAATTACAAATAAATAATACAAAAAATCATATCCATAATTTTTTCTCTTTTCTCAAAAATTTTGATTGATTAAAAATAATTTAACACTTTTTTCAATTACTTTTGTAATTATTGATTATATTATTCTTTATCTGCAAAGTCTTTAAATATTATGAGATAATTTACAGAAGTCATTGATTAATATGTTTAAAAATGTGAGAGAAAACTCACTGCAAAAAGATTGAGACTCAAAGAAATTACATTAATCGCTATTAAGAAGAAGAAGGATCCCTTAAAGCTGGATAATAAAAATTGAGAATACCTTATATAAAAAAGTAAAATATTATGACAAATACTATGTAAATAATATCATGTATAAACACCAACTTTAAAGCTTTGCGTTGAATGTCAACGGCACAAATTATTTTCTTGTAAATCATAATCTCGTTTCTTGTACTGATATTTTTGAGCATTTTTATCGTCATCGCTTGCTCGATACGATAACTATAAATTAATTTTAGGCTATAAATACATAGTTCTCCGTAATTTGTTTGTACGGAGGCATTTGATGCAAAATAAGTCTTATTTTCAACTATATAACTTTTGTATTTTTTCGTAGATTTGTTTTTTACCTGGCAATTTTAAACAATCCGTAAGCGTGTATGAGATATCCTCTGAGTAATGTCCCTGTTGTTGTCACTGTAGTTGCTCCTATACATATGACTGCATTTGAATGCAACAAAATTATGTAGAAATATTTTTCTTGATCGATAAAATATTCAGTCATGAAATGTAGTACTCGACCTGGCTGAGATCCATTTATATGCAAAGCAATATCAAGAACTGGCGTCAAAATTGGCAATAAAATAACGATAAATAAACAGCACATGCTGAACACTAAGAGCATTTGAAAAAAATTACTATATAAATTTTGCTTTTTTTAATGTTCTGAAATATTATAAGTAATACATTTCAAATTTCTGTGCTGTATAATTTTTTTCAGTATGATATTTTCTGCAAATGATGACTGCAAAAAATTCTTATGTTTTAAAATGAAACGTGTATATCTTATATTCCGTATAGTAAAAATATTCTTTGACTTTTTAAAATCACTTTTAAATTATATCTTTACATTTTAGAAATATGTCGATTATATTTAGTGTAAGTATAAAAAATAATAATGTTTAAATAGTCATGTTTATTTGGTCGTTTAATATTTCTTATAATTAATTCACTTAGCTTTAATTCTGCCTATTCTGCCTAGATAACATGTGTTATCTTACATATAATTACAACTGTATAACGTTTCACGCTGTTTCTATATCTCTTTCATAATATTAATCTCGTTCTCGTCTTTCAATTCATTACAAATTTGCTGTAGTCGTTCCATTAAACGCTTTACCTATTATAATATTTAACGCGTTTCTTATTGAAAAACTTGGAAAAGATTATTATATGTAAAAATTTATTTATGAAGTATGTTTTTTTGAATGCGCAAGCTTACATTATGCGTATTCATCCAAAATGCGTTATAATTTATAATGTACGTACTGCAAAACATCACGTTAGAGAGAACTTTTATTATAAGATAAGGAGTACATTCTGCGGTCAAAAATGTTGTAAGCTACAATCAATAAATTTACTGAATAGATCACAAAGCTATTTTCTTATTCGATTAGCAAATTACAAGTTAAAAATGATTAACTGCTTTGTAGTGCAAAATGATATATAATGAAACTTTTACAATTCTAATTCTAAAATAGCAGGTGTATCTCACGATGTGTTGTTAATATTAATATTTGGAGTTGGATAAAAGTTGTGAGAAGATAATAGTATATTGTGCACCAAGAGGCGAAAGTAGCGTTTTTCAGACGTCTTCGGCTCGGGCGGCAAATCACACGAGTCTGAAAAAGGTTTCGACCCGAGGTGCACACGATATTTTTCACAATACCTTTACGGAAAGTTCGACTTCCATGCCTAGAGAGAGGCGAGAGTGGCCCCTTTCACGTCAGGGCTTACTTTCCTCTCTAGGGAAGAAAATTGATACGTTCCACCCGGCATAGCGGGCGGAAAGTGATTACTTTCGCCCCTCTCTACAGAAATAGAAAGTCGAACTTTCCGTGGAAATGTTGTAAAAATAATTATTGTAATCAGTAACTTATGTAGTGGCTTATAATGGTACAATTAACAATGCGGTATAATATAATGGTGTATAATTAAAAAAATGTAAGATATAACATGGAATATACTTACTTGGAAAATAATACAACTTGTCAGAATACTGAGACACAAGGTTATCTGAAATCGAACAAAATTCGATTGATGATGAGGCCATAAGCCAAGAGCAAGTAAAAGAACCCGATTGAGATAAAAGTATTTAGTCTCGATACAGATCATTACTCTATTAGGAGCATGCGTTGACTTTGAAAAAGTCAGTGATGGTTTGTACACACGCACATTTTTCTCCTTTTATTGAATACTTTATAACTTACTACTTTCTTATAAATTGCACCATATCTAATCTAGCATAAGCGTAACAAAAATTAGCGAAAAATATTACTCTAAAATTGGAACATTAACAATTGAACAATTTTACTAGAGAAGGGGTCGGCGATTAAGCGATCAATATAATATGGGCAATTGAACGGATGTTCATTTCTCATAGAAATATAGGGGAGACCGGGGCGAAGTCGGCCCTTTTTTTCGGTGCCGATTTTTAACAACAAAATAAATTATTTTAGTGAAATATAGTATACCATTGTAAAGAGTGTACCCTTGGCTACAAAATTTATATAGGCATTTTTGGTCTACGTCGCTTTGTTCAACCGGTATAGAGTAAAAACGATAAAGGTGCAAAAATCGAAAAGTCAAAATTCCCGAGGCGGAGTCGTGTCTTCATTCTCGGACTGGATTTTAAATAAAGATACATAATTTTGATCATAAAAAATAATAGAATACACTTTATTCATTGTTTTTTAGTAGAAAAATGAAAAGCGGAAAATAATTTCAAGAAAATCAATTTTCTTTTTCGCTAACAGTTAAAGCATGTAAAAACAGAGTCTGACGAGCTCACGCACTCGTTGTGTGCCTTACGCCTGCACGAAATGCACTGTTTTTCATCGGCTCTGTTTTCTATTATCTCCGAGCATACGCAGCACATATTATTTAGCTTTCTTGACTTCGTTTTGGCTTGGAAACGACTTCGCCCCGAACACAAGTTTTAGGTTTGGTCGCTTATAAAATAATAGAAATCAATGAAAATAAAAAAACTGCACTGGATTCGTGTTCAGCATGCATTACTCTTTAGAATCACTTACTTTGAGATTCGGAGAGACAATAATACTTAAGATATTACAAACTTTCGACGCGGAAGAAATTTTACTTTTGACCTGCGAAAACACGTTTGCTTCGATAAGAATCACAACATGGCATGTAACCTCACTAAACTCCCTTGGTCACGTGGGCACCATAAGCCGCGCTTACAGTATTAATGGCGAGTACACAACATACAGATTTCGAGATAATTGCAAAAACGACTCCGCCCCGGGACCGACTTCGCCCTGGTCTCCCCTACTTGCGTATTCCCTGACAGAGAACCGCACAAGCATTTCGCCAATTTTCAGTAACGCAATAACATGTCTCTTCGTAGCATGATGCGTGCTCTCATAAGTTATATTAAACCATTTAGAGAAATGGTAATCGCTTAGTATTACATATCGCACTCAAGCAGAATACACAACTCAAAAAATTTCGATTTTGAGTTTGAGTTAACCCATAAAAAGTATGCGTAAAAGGTGTTCTCTATACATGCTATAATAGTGTTACAAATCTATATGCAAAATTCGCTGCACGGGAGCAAAAGTGTCGTTATTCTTTCAAACCGATTAAGTGGCAATCGCAGGATGAATAGTGTCATAAGTGAATTGACAAGTAAATCACAGCAGACGTCTTTAAAAAGACAATATAAGTTCATTATAACAAAATGTCGTAATTGCAATTGCGTTAGTTGTCTCACAATTAAAAAAAAAGTTGAATTATTTGTTTTTCCTCTCTCCCGAAAATTGTGAATTTCTGAGTTGTGACATTGTTTTTCTTTTATGGTGCGAGATATATAGGTATATCGATATATCAATTATTAATATATTATTGCTAACTTACTGTAAACATCACTGCTTTAAACACTTTCATATTTTCTTAGAATTAAGAGTTCTTACAATTTTATCGAGATTATCAGTCAATACAACTTTTTAGATTATAGTATGTAATTTGTTTTAGTGTGCTAATTAGTTTCTTCACTATCATTATTCCACTACACTATATCAATTGATTTGCTTTACATTAATTCTGCATCGAATGAAGAACGGTGAAATACGACACTGCCGTGCTCAGTAACTATAATAACACATAACTTTTTATTTTTATCTATCTATAAAATATATTTTACATTCAACACTATTTTGAAAGATATTCTTCTTACCATAGCAGCACCTTCTAATGATCCCACAAACAATCCAGCAATATTCATAGTAAACGTCTTGGTACCTCTTTGCAAGAGAAACAGTATCATTTTTTGTATTTGCAACGGAGCTACGTACCACTGAACGTTGTACCTACGTGATGATTAATTAATAATTGAGAAATATAAATAAAATCTGTGTTTGCAAACAGTTTTATTATACCTTTCTTAAACTATGAGTATGTTAAATGTATTTTTTATTACAGTGATTCATATAACGAATATGTGCATATTTGTTGTACGGATATACATATAATATAATTTTAACGCATAAAATAATCCCTTACACGGTGACAAAAACGTTATTATTATGATCCATAATTTCTTGCGCAATATAGTTGGCCACAAACATGTAAGTCAAGAGATATATCATAAATATTAATCGTAATGAAAGTTCTTCAATATCACATTTAAAGGATTTCATCTGAGAAATCTAAAATACATGGATATTGTAATAATTGTCATAAAAATTAAATCAATATTATAAAAAAATAACAATTAATTAGAATTGTCTAAATGAAAATTTAGTAGTAACTAATCTTATTACTGTTATTTATGAGTATATATCATAAAACAAAAGCAGTATTTACCAGAAAAATATTAAGACTTCCGCACATTACACCGGTCATTATCAAAAGGGCGAACATTATTTTAAATCTAGATATTGTCGAGTTAGAAAATCTTTAAATAAAAATATTATTATATGCGCGTATTTTATATCCTAATTATTATATATGTATATATATATGTATATATATATATATATATATATATATATATATAATTCATATTGCTTATTAAATACTAACTTCATAGCTTTGCGATGCATATCCACAGCAGAAATTAATCCCTTGTATATCAAATATTTGTTTTGCAAGCTGTTTTTTCGTAGAGTTTCGAGTGTCATTGTACGTGCGATACGATAACTGCAAATGATTCTTTTGGCATCATTAAATGGCCTTTCTATTTTTCCAATTTGATAGATCTTTTATATTTGTTTTTATATTTATTCCCTTACCAGGTAATTCGAAACATTCCACATGCATGTTGTAAGTAAACTATGAACATTGTTCCTGTCGCTATCATTGCAATTAACCCAATAAAAAAGGCTGCATTTGTATGGAAATATATCAAGTAGAAGTATCTTTTATCGACAAAGTATTCTGTCACAAGCAGCGGCGAAATACGTGCGCGAGTTTCATTTATAGACAGTAAGGTGTAAAAAACGCGCAACCAAATTGGGTATAAAATTAAAAAAATTGCGATAAATATAACAAGCACTGAAAAATGTTAAAGGATCAATTATTTCGATAAGAAGTTCATTATAAACTCGCCGCGCGTTTAGTTTTCTAAATACAATATTCCAAATATAATAATTCGCGTTCAAAGTAAATCTAAAGCAGTTGTCTTACATGTAAACGCAATCGTGTAACGTTTTGCATAGACAGCATACTGTTTTATGATATTGATTTCATTTTCGTCAGTTAACTCGTTACAAGTATGCTGCAGTTGCTCCAGCAAACACTTTATCTGTCAATATTGCATACTATTTCTCTTAATCATATTTTTAAAAAATCTGTCTTGTTTGTGCTATTTTTCGGAAATAATTCTGAAGAATTGATCTTTTTATACAATACAACTTGTTTCCGAAAAATAATACACATATGAATACAATATACATATAATATACCGCATGACACTCGAGAAATTATTGAAGCTGAATAGCTAATATTCATGTAATTAATCAACAAAATGAATAAATTAAACATATTACACTGCAGAAGAATTTCATAATTATTATCTGCATATTGCGTGAAAAAAATATCTGTTTATATACATGTAAAAATAAAATCTATAAAACAAATAAAAATTTGGTTAATTGCATAACTCAATAATATAACATGTGTATTTAGGAAATATCGATATGGATACTTCCATGAAAGAAATCTCCCCAGGATTCTTCAAAAGCACAGTTTCAGTTATTAATGTTAGATAGCATATGTAATTTTTAATATTTTGAAGAACGCCTCAATTATTGTGTCAGTTCAGTAGCCATCTCGAACTGATTATTGAGTTGTGCTATGAACTGAATTGTTGACCCTTTTTTATAATATTAATTTTTACAAGTTTATATATGACTTTTCTTTTACACTACATGCTGGTACAAAAAAACTGGTCTCTTTCTGTAGCGTTTAATTTATTTTCTGCTTTCTGCTTATCATAAAATGAAATCGATTTAGTTTCACGAACTTCCAGTCATCCAGTATGTTTTACTTACGACTTCAACGTTAATACTAAATAAACTATATTTAATTGCAAAGGTAATGTAAAATAATGCAGATGCAAGAACATTGATGAGGAGATCTGGAGTACATTGTGATGTCAGAAATGCTGCAAACTGCAAAGAAATTTTTTAATATAATTTTGCACTGAAATTATTATTTTCTTATGCAACTAGAGAAAGGCTCTAAGTCTTTAATTGTTTTACAATGTATCATAATTTGACATGATAAATCTATTTAACTGCAATATATTAAGCGAAATTAGAAATCAATTTTCTTTATATGTAATAACAAACACATGTTATAAAAACAATATCAATATATTTAATATTGTGACGGTCTTATAACGATTTTGGTATATTAAAACGCAAAATAAAAGATTGCTAAAAATAAAGTTAGATTTTTTATCTTGTTACTAGACATTACAGGCGCGCGCTACGCGCGCGCTATTTAACTTTAATATTTCACTGTTACTATTACACTATTAATCACACAACTGTCAAAATATGCCATGACAGCCGCTCATGAAGTAAGCGCAACAAGAGAACCAATTAATCGGCATCACGGAAAAGCGACAACAATATTTCGATAGATTCGAGTATCGATGACATGCCCTTTTTAGAAGAGGAACTAGACACTACAAGCGCGCACCATTTAGCTTTTTTTATAACAAAACATTTACACCACAATAAGAAAATAACTGCGTTTTGAATAAGTAACTTTAATTGTCATTCTACTTTGGCGATGACAGCCACATAAATCATATGGTGAAGCAAGCCGGGATGCAAGCTTCACACGAGATAACATCTGACACGAAGTATAACGCGCGCAATACATCGAGATAACCAATCAGCATCGCGGAAAAGAAGCAACAATAAATTCGACTATTAACTTAACACGGCCTTTTTAAGAGTGGATTATATAATTAAAATTATTAACATACCTGACCTAGGATAAAGGTCGCCAAAACACTAAAAAGCAATGTGAACTGGAGTTGAACAAGTTTAGACCGTTGATAAGGCCACAGACCAACTGTGAGTAACAGAAACCGATTGAGGCTAATATGTAAAGAGTCGATCATTTTTCCACGAGCATGCAGATGCGTGTGACACCGGAGAGGCCAGTTCGCTTATTTTTTTCTTTTTTTATTAGTTGCATATTGTATTGCTCCATTTTATTTCATACTCTATAGCTCAAATTCTAACATAAATTATCTAATTTGCGAAAATGTAACAAAATATTACCATGAGATCGGAACACGCGCAATTTAACAATTTTCTGTAAATAAGTCGATTAAGCGACATAAGATAATAGACAGATGTATATTTCTCATAGGTAAATATTTATGAATTCTCTGACAAAAGATCGCGCAGGCGTATTTGCCAGTTTTCAGTAGCGCATTTATTCATTCGTTTCGTAGTGAGTGAACTCGTAAGTTTCCCTTTGATCCTTTAGAAAAGTGGCAGACGGTCAGCTTTACATTTCGATATATCAACCATTGACTTAATATTTGTTAAATTTAATATACCACCGTTACCGATAAAATATATTTATATATATATTATTATAAACATATAAATTATTGTGTTTTACGTACTGTCATATCGATCGTTGCGCCCGTGCCGAGACACAGGTGTACTTGTGGGCTGAAATTGGCTCCACTTCGCAGAAGCTTCAAGCCGAAGCGCGTCCCTTGACAACGGGGACGCATAGAATTATTGATTTATTTACCGCCTGTCAGATTGATCTGGTGACCCGTTTTGTTCGGACCGGTTTCCCAGAACTCTTTATTGTATTCCGTTCTGAGCCTGAATAAACCCGAGTTCTTATTTAATAACGAGAGTGGTTATTTCTGCGATCCCGGGAGTACGCGGACGCGTTCGCGAGTGCGCGCGACTCGAAGAGCGAACGGAGCGTAACAATATTTTCTTAACTTTAATAATCCTTATTTCGGTTTTATCTATTTAATCTATCAGTTCTACTTCTTTCAAAATAGTAGGTAACACTACATCCTTATAATTATAATTATAATTATAATCTCTATACATTTTTTACAATATCTTTAATTAATGTATCTTGCCGTCAATGCCTCGTAGAATAAAGAACAGTGAAGTATGATAGTGCGGTGCTCAACAACTGTAATAATAGGTAAACTTCTTTTTACTTTTCCTGAAATATATTACATTTAACATATAAAATAATGCATATTCCAGATACATATTAGTTTCATATACGTTTTTTGAACGTATATTCATAGTTTCATAACCGTAAAAAACCATTAAGAAACGTTTGAACAAAAATGTTTTTGAAACCATGATTTAAGAAACGTATTTTTTACGTTTCTGCAGTTAACAAAAATACCTATTTGTTAAATTTTTCATTTCAAAATTATAATTTGCTTTATCTAATAATCTAATAATAATAAGCTATAAATAATAGCTTTAATAGCCTTTTTTGAAACATTTAAATTTATATCATACTATCATACTATTATATAAAATTCGACTGTTTGTCTGTCTGTCTGTCCGTCCGTCCGTCCGTATGTCCGCGAACTACTCATTCGTTAGTGGACCGAATTTTTACCAAAAGTATATGAAACAGGGGTAGAATTTTCCGGGGAGTGCCATGATGTGTATAGTTTTTCGTTACCGATTTCCTGGAAACCGGTTTTTCTAATTTTTTCTAATTTTCGGGAAATAATTTACCGAATCTCAAAGAAATGTATATGAAACGGGGGTAGAATTTTCCGGGGAGTGCTATAAAGTGTATAATTTTTTGTTACCGATCTTTTTGGAAGCCGGTATCAGAAATTTTTCCAATTTTTCGGGAATTAATTGACCGAATCGCAAAGAATTGTATATGAAGTGTAGGGGTACATTTTTCGTTACCGATCTTTTTGGAAACCGGTATTAGAAATTTTTCAAATTTCGTAGGAACAGGGGTAGAACTTTCCGGGGAGTGCTATAAAGTGTATAATTTTTCGTTACCAATCTTTTTGGAAGCCGCTATCAGAAGTTTTTCCAATTTTTCGGGAATTAATTGACCGAATCTTAAAGAATTATATATGAAATATGAAATATGATAGGGGTAGAAAGAACTAAAAAATGTAATAGAATTAAAAAAATTGCTAATAATAAAGGGGTTTCCGATTTTTGTTTTAAAAAATGTACGTTAAAAGACGGTCAGGATGATCTACTGCTAAGAGCAGCACTAAATTATGAAATGGAGAAAGCTGCAAAAGCCAAAAAAAATTAATGCTTTTTATATAAAAAAATTATATCATATTATAATATAAAACCCGACTGTTTGTCTGTCTGTCTAATAAATAGAAATAAGTATAAATTAATATATACATTAAAGAAACATGCTAATAATAAAGGGATTTCCGATTTTTGTTTAAAAAAATGTACGTGATTTAAAAAAAATGTACGTTAGAAGACGGTCAGGATTTTTATATAAAAAAATATATAATAAATATAAATAAATATAAATAAATATAAATTAAAAAAATTAACAAATGATATCGTTCATAGATCGAGCAATTTTAAGTGAATTATGTTATATGTAGGATAAGTTGCTGCTTTCACATATTATATGTTAAAACTGATAAATCAGTCACTTCAATTCGTGACCGTAGCGAGCAATTAAGAAAATATTCGCACATTATAAGAAAGAGAGAAAGCGATTAAGAGGATATTCGCACATTGTAAGAAAGAAAGAGAGAGAGAGATATATATTATATATATACAAAGAAAAAAGGTATGTATCTTAAATATCAAATTTATATTTCAAAAAATTTACGTCTTTCAATCTCTCCATCTTTTTTTTTTATTTCCTTTTTATTTCATTATATGATATCTTATTGACTTTCTGTCTTTCCGTTTTTTAACAAAAAGAAGGATATTCGCACATTATAAGAAAGAGAGAGAGAGAGAGAGAGAGAGAGAGAGAGAGAGAGAGAGAGAGAGAGAGAGAGAGAGAGAGAGAGACAAAGAAAAAAGGTATGTATCTTAAATATTAATTTCCTTTTTATTTCATTATATGATATCTTATTGACTTCCGTTTCTCATGAAAAAGAAGGATATTCGCACATTATAAGAAAGAAATAAAGAGAATAGAATTAGAAACATTGCTAATAAAAAAAGGTTTCAGATTTTTTAAAAAAAATGTATGTTTTTATATTTATTTCATTCTTAAGAAAAAGAAGGATATTCGCACATTATAAGAAAGAGAGAGAGAGAGAGAGAGAGAGAGAGAGAGAGAGAGAGAGAGAGAGAGAGTTTCCGATTTTTGTTTAAAAAAATGTACGTAATTGCCCTAATTTTCGCAAATTTTGAGATATCAAGCTGAATTTAGAGACAAAGAAAAAAGATATATTTATTTTATTATATTTTATTGACTTTCTGTCTTTCCGTTTCTTAAGAAAAAGAAAGATATTTGCACATTATAAGAAAGAAAGAGAGAGAGAGAGAGAGTTTATCCAGACAACTTATTTATTGCAACATATATATTGCGTAACATATACATTGATTTATCGCTGTCAGATTTATAAATTTTTAATGGTATTTTTTATAGTATGATTTCTGATCATGTTTTTTACCTTTAACAGATTTTATTTTACAAAAAAAGTTATTTTATCCTGTTCCGAATAAAAAGATTTGTCCCTGTTTTCTTGAAATTTCTATATAAATAATAGCTTTAATAGCCTTTTTTGAAACATTTAAATTTATATATATATATATATCCGGTTTTCATAGCGTTTTTCGCCTTCCGGTTCCCAGTTTCCAGCCTTTCCTGTCTTTCCAATCTCCTGGTTGTAGATTGCGTTCTGACATGGCCTTCTGTATTCCGCCCAACCACGTTGCTTTGGGCCTTCCTCTTTTCCTTCTCTACGTTGGGGTCCACTTCAAGATTTGCTTGGGGAGACTTTCGTACATTTAAATTTATACATTTAAATTTATATTGCACTAATTATTATTGAATAAAATAAATTATTTTATCCATGTACATATATCCTCTTATTTACTTAAATTAATTTTGTCCTACCGGTCTTAATCTATTTGTCATCGGACAAATCTGAGCTTAGAAAACTTCCAACGGTTGCTAAATGAACGTTCTGCTGAACGTGGCCATTGAAAGAACATTTATACGTGTGTTCCGTTTTGAAGAACTTCCTGAATTGGTGCACATCAGTAATGCAATTAAGTTAGAGTGAGACAAGTATATTTTGTTTCACTTTAACTTATTGCACGAATGTGCACCAGTTCAGGAATTTCTTCGAAAAAGAATAGACGTCATAGATGGTATATGCATAAAGCTTGTAGAACATTCTCACGCATGTCTCAAAGACGTCATAAACACGTTCAAAAGACGTATAAAGTACTTTATCATTCAAACAAAACGTTTCATCGAACGTTTTTCGAATGGACATTTTTACTCATGAGAAACGTTTCTAGAAATCGGTTATAAAACGTTTCGGAAAAACGCTTATAAAACATTTCTGAAACGTGTATGTGCTACTTGGGATGTTTCTTTTACCGTAGCTGCACCTTCTATTGATCCGGCAAACAATCCAGCAATATCTATATTAAACGCCTTGTTACTCCTTTGCAGTAGGAATAGTATCATTTTCTGTATTTGCAATGGTGCCGCATACCATTGAACGTTATATACCTGTAGAATAACGTGAATTGATGGTTAAAAGAAAATGAAAAAATTGAGAATAATTTTTAGTACATTGTATTTGTTCTTTAATTAAATAACAATGTTTATTATCGCAATACTCCGACGGAGATGTGTGATCCACAGATATCTATATATATATTACCTAGACCGCTAATACAGGCTTTGCGAATAAAGCCACAAAAGGGGAGGCAAGTGAAGGCAAGCGGAAGAGTAGGGGAAGAGTATATAGATATACTGCAGCTGCTCCAACAAACATTTTACCTGTCGTTTTAACAAGATTTCATGTCGTTGCACGGAAGACATTATATTTATATCGTATTGAAATCTATATTTTGAAAATGTTTACTCATATGTACGAACAAAGTACATAATATACATATAAGAATTGTTTTACTTACGATCACAGTATTAATACTAAATGAAATGTATTTAATTGCAAAAATAATGTACAACAATGCAGAAGAGAAAACCCTGATAAGTAAATCCAATGTACACTTAGTCACTAGGAAACTACCACAACTGTCCGGCTCCGATTTGAATTTCCTTTAAGTATGTTGTTAAACACAAAAATCCAACAGACACGTATTTTTTTATAGGGGCTCTAATTCATTTTTAGGGGGTGAAACACCCCTTCGAAAGAATCGGTTTTTCTCTTTCGGGTCGAATATCTCCGAAACTATACGAGATAAAAAACTTTTCAAAAATGGAAATGAAATGGCTTCAAAAGTACTTTGAAATAATGACAAAATAATTTTTTTATTTCTTTTATTTTTAAATATACCCCCGCCACCAATACATTTTTTTCAAAATTTTAAAAATTTTTTATCACCAAATAAGAGGTTATTTTTTTACGAATTCAACCATATATGATAAAGTTATGTTACGATAAACCATTTTCAAGAATTAATTACAAACGCCTCCGTATATACGCTATCCATGCTCATCCGTACTATATGCGTAAGTAATTATTATCGAAACAATAAGATATATAAAAAAGGTTGTAAGTAAAATTTTTATAGTATGTGTGTAATACGTTATGTGTGCAATGTGTATGTGCGCAATAATGTCATGTGTGCAAAGTGTATGTGTGCAATAACGTTATGTGTACAATGTGTTAATATGATTTTCTTATTTTATGTGCGCAATAATATTATGTGTGCAATGTGTATGTGCGCAATAATGTCATGTGTGCAAAGTGTATGTGCGCCATAACGTTATGTGTACAATGTGTTAAAATGATTTTCTTATTTTATGTGCGCAATAATATTATGTGTGCAATGTGTATGTGCGCAATAATATTATGTGTGCAATGTGTATGTGCGCAATAATGTCATGTGTGCAAAGTGTATGTGTGTAATACGTTATGTGTGCAATGTGCTAATATGATTTTCTTATTTTATGTGCGCAATAATATTATGTGTGCAATGTGTATGTACGCAATAATGTCATGTGTGCAAAGTGTATGTGTGCAATAACGTTATGTGTACAATGTGTTAATATGATTTTCTTATTTTATGTGCGCAATAATATTATGTGTGCAATGTGTATGTGCGCAATAATGTCATGTGTGCAAAGTGTATGTGTGTAATACGTTATGTGTGCAATGTGCTAATATGATTTTCTTATTTTATGTGCGCAATAATGTCATGTGTGCAAAGTGTATGTGCGCCATAACGTTATGTGTACAATGTGTTAAAATGATTTTCTTATTTTATGTGCGCAATAATATTATGTGTGCAATGTGTATGTGCGCAATAATGTCATGTGTGCAATGTGTATGTGCGCAATAATGTCATGTGTGCAAAGTGT
Organism: Temnothorax nylanderi; assembly: GCF_030848795.1. Lineage (NCBI taxonomy): Eukaryota > Metazoa > Arthropoda > Insecta > Hymenoptera > Formicidae > Temnothorax > Temnothorax nylanderi. Next base: position 76,672 of record NW_027249620.1, on the reverse strand, counting down.
ATGTGTGTAATACGTTATGTGTACAATGGGTTAAAATGATTTTCTTATTTTATGCGCAATAATATTATGTGTGCAATGTGTATGTGCGCAATAATGTCATGTGTGCAAAGTGTATGTGCGCCATAACGTTATGTGTACAATGTGTTAAAATGATTTTCTTATTTTATGTGCGCAATAATATTATGTGTGCAATGTGTATGTGCGCAATAATATTATGTGTGCAAATGTCAAAGAAATAATGTCAATAACATTATGTCAATAATGTTATGTGTAAATGTCAAAGAAATAATAACAAGGCTGGGAGTATTTTAAAAATTATTACATTTTTAGAAAACCTAAATATATATTATATACATATATACAATTATAAAGCATATAGAAAACTATAAAAATTTTACTTACAACATTTTTTATATATCTTATTGCTTCGACAATAATTACTTACGCACATAGTACGAATGAGCATGGATAGCGTATATACGGAGGCGTTTGTAATTAATTCTTGAAAATGGTTTATCGTAACATAACTTTATCATATATGGTTGAATTCGTAAAAAAATAACCTCTTATTTGGTGATAAAAAATTTTTAAAATTTTGAAAAAAATGTATTGGTGGCGGGGGTATATTTAAAAATAAAAGAAATAAAAAAATTATTTTGTCATTATTTCAAAGTACTTTTGAAGCCATTTAATTTCCATTTTTGAAAAGTTTTCTATCTCGTATAGTTTCGGAGATATTCGGCCCGAAAGAGAAAATTTTTTCGAAGGGGTGTTTCACCCCCTAAAGATGAATTAGGGCCCCTATAAAGAAATACGTGTCTGTTGGATTTTTGTGTTTAACAACATACTTAAAGGAAATTCAAATCGGAGCCGGACAGTTGTGGTAGTTCCCTTGTACACTTAGTCACTAATACCGTAAACTGCAAAAAATATTTTTTTTACGAATTTTATTAAAATTACTATATTTTTTTTGTTGGATTAGAAAATTGCGTAAATCACCGATTGCTTATTAACGCATACTAATTTAATGTAAGAAGTTCATACAGAAAGTAACTTTTACATAAATAGAAATTATAAATCTTTTTATATTTTTTATTGTATATACATACATATAATGTTCGATAATTTTAACTATAAAGTAAATTGCTGTAAACAGAATGATCGCAACAATAATATTGTAATTGCACTATTATCTTTCTATCTGTCAATATCTGTTTGTAATGTAAAAAATTGCTACATATTGAAACTTAATATTTTATTAATTAAAAATTACAATGTGATGTACCTGAAATATAATGAAAGTTGCCAAAATTCCAAAAAGTAAAATTAATTGAAGTCGAACGAATTTAGATTGCTGATAAGGCCATAGACCAACTACAAGTAATAGAAGCCGATTGAGTCTGATATGCAAACAGTCGATACAGATCATTTCTTCATTGAGCATTGAAATGCAATTGACGGAAAAGAAATTGATTCGCTTGTTTTTTGTTTACTTGTCGGTTGAGTTTTCTTGTTTCCTTTTTTTTATTTTAATTTAACACAAATTGTTTAATTTAATGTATGTACATACATGCAAAATATGACGGTATACCACCGTGTGATCAAAGTACCTTATAAAACCATTTTTACTGGCTATTTACACCTTTTTTTTTAAGAGAGGAGTGTGTGGTCCAATCGATTGATTTGAGTATGGCAGCAACGTAATAATAATAACAGATGTTTATTTCCCATAAAGAAATACTTCGTGAAGAGGGTTGCGTGACAGCGTGACAGCGGACTGCGTAGATGCGATTCCACCCCTTCCAGCGCGTTATACTGTAACGTTCCTCATTCTAGTGCGTGCTGTCTTGAGTTACGGTTATTTCTTCGCAATGGTACAACTTGCACTTGAAATGTCGACGTAACGGTTGTCAATATATATTGCTGATAAATGTTACATATAATTTCTTCTTAAAAATATCTTTGATTCGAGTATATTTGTATTTCCTAAATGGTGTTTTCTTACTTTTATTTGCCGATTGAATATTCTATAGTTTTGTTTCTTTTTTTATTTAAATATTCAGCTGAGTTGCCTAATTTTATTGACATGCAGTGCATAGTGAACGAAACACCGCCGTGAGATCAATATATTTGGCCATTTACATTTTTATTCTAGAAAGGATGTATAGTTAAGTTATCGATTTTTATGTGACAATAAAGTAACAGATGTTTCCATCAGCAAGTGTTTTGTTGAAGGACTTGTGCGACAGTTGACTGTGCAAGTGCGGTTCGACCCCTTCTAATATATTTTATTTTAACGTTCTTCTTTCTGGTGTGTGCTGTCTTAATTGCCAGGCAACAGGCAATAGGAACAGGGAATAGAAATCAGAAATCATGTATAAATGCAGAATAAACAGTGATGCTGGGTCTACAATGCGAGTCGCAAAGTCGTGAGTCGCAAGAATTGACCAATCACAGTCGATTATTCTCCTCAAATTCGACTGTGATTGGTCAATTCTTGCGACTCACGACTTTGCGACTCGCATTGTAGACCCAGCATGACACAGGTAATAGGCACAGAGTTTCCGTCACGTTGGAAATTCTGTGCCTATTGCCTGTCGCCAACCAATCATAGCATTCGAATTTTTTAGGTTGTAATTAACGATTTTTTGGTTATTTCCTGTTCCTATTGCCTGTTCCCTTAGGAAAATTTACTTAAAAAAACTTAAAATAAACTAGAAAGTTTACCAAAGAAATTACTATTGATAAACTATTGATAAACTAGAAGTGATTTCGAACCAAACTTTAAGTTAACTCATGCAATTACTATTAATCACCCAAAAAAAAATATTCTGTCATTTAGTGGCTCCCGCTTGATTTTAGAGGATTTTCCTCTGAAATACGGTCTCAAGAAGATATTTTAAAATCTAGAGGAATATCCTTTAACCATGAGACACTAGACTTAAGATTGCAGTCCTCTTAATACTAGAGGACACTGATTTCCGATATTCACCCGGAATAAAAAAAAATTATTTATTTCGAAATTTTATTACTATTTTATAACTAAATTTGTTTCTTAAGATGCAGTCTATGATTATAAATATTTTCTCGTATTTGAAAAACACACTTACCTTGGTGGGATTCGAACTCGGGACCTCTGGATCGTGAGCCAACTGCCTTACGTGGTAGACTACTTCTTAATTTGATGTAAGTGTTATATATAGTCTACATATGTCATAACCAGCGCAAATATATAATTTTCCAAAAATCATTTTAAGAAACAAATTTAGTTTAAAAAGAGTAATAAAATTTTGAATTGGATATACTATATGATATAATATTTCTTAATGTCTCGTGTGGTGCAAGTGTGGTGAAAAAGGGAACTTGTCTTTTTAAGTATACTGTTGAAACAACACGCATAAGTTAAAATCAGCTTTAAGTATTACCTTTATAAAAAGTAAATTTAAAGTATATTTATAAGTATTACGTTTGTTAAAAGTAAATTTAAAGTATATTTGCGACTTGCTTATAAAGTTTTTATTGAGGTTAATAACTTAAAGAAAACTTTACGTTCGGCTGTCAGTATACTATTAGTCTACTATTATACTATTAGTATACTATTATTACGGCTAGTATACTTTATAATACTTTAAAATACTTTAAGTAACTTTAAAAAACTTTAAGTAAATTTTCCTAAGGGTTGCCTGGCATTGTGCAAGGGGCTTTACTCCTGTCGACCAAAAAACACAGGCAAAACACAGGCACCGAAATTATAGAAAAAAAATGCTTTATTGTATGTTGCTGGATATGTAGCACATAGATTCCGTAACACTTATAATAATTTAGGTGTCCCTACAAAAACACTTCCAGCAATTTCAGACGATTGGGTTTCTTTTAAATCTAGAGGAAATTTAATGTATCCCACTACCGAATTAGAAGCAGCAGCAAATATTATGAATTCCGAATTCGAAAAATTTCATGGTAATTTTTTAAATAAAGAACCACGGATTTTTGATAAATTAATTGATATTATTTGTACAAAAACTAATAATAACTTTCCTAGAACAGTCATTGCTTGTCTTGTACGTACTCGTACATATATACGATTGCGAAAACTAAATAAAGAAATTGTAGAAAATAATATTTTAAAGAAAAAAAGCAAAAAAATATCTAAAATATGTAATAAAACAAATCCCACATATATAAGATAATATATATATTTTTGTACAAAGTACTGTATAAGATATAATGTAAAATGTAGTGAGAAATAAAAATAACAGCATTTTTATACTACAAATTGTATTATTCCATTGTTCTTTTACATGTTACATACTCTGTCTATATTATATTCTTTTTCTTTTAGTAACACATATACATATACCTTTTGAAAAGATACCTTGTAATTTATTTTATGAGATTACATAAGAGATAAAATATTTATTATTTATATTTTTTTGAAATTTTATATATATTAATATTTTTGTACATAGTTAAAAAAATTTTTACATTTTCCTTTTACAATCTTAATTATAAACATACATTGCCACCGACGAGGTACTCATCGGTGACATTGATTACGTGATTATTTCCTATTTGAATTTCGCGCGTGTACTTGGACCCAAATTTCATTGGCTAATTTTATCGTGCGACCGCCATATGCGCAATGCTTCACCTTGTTTGTTTACACCATGGACGCACTTAAGCCGTGATCAGACTACGGATTGGGATTGAGATTGGATTGAAATTTGACCAATTAGAGCAAAGTTCACTAAACTTGAAGTTAGTTTTCTTTATTCTGATTGATTAAATTTCAATCCAATCTCAATCTCAATCCGTAGTCTGATCACGGCTTTACGCGGCTGAACCATTTACCCGCTAAATTCGAATAAAAATTATTTTTTTATTTATATTTTAGACAAAAATATATATTTAAATGAAAAGTAAATCAATTATTAAGAATGTACAAACGATATACAATCCGAATATATTAATGTTTTTGTATTTTGTCGTAGATGAGGGGCTAAATATATGGACCTATATTTGAAAGAAAAGAAATAACAAGTAAATTAAACCGAGATTGAAGTTAATCTACATTGATAGAAATGGACATTAATTCGCAGTGAAGATAGCCGCATTTATTTGAATCCACGTGCCCCACGAGGAAGAAGATGGAGTGCGCGATCTTCGTTCATTCTTCATGACCCGTGCTTGTAATTTATGTGTTTGTGTGGCATCTCGCACGAGCATTTAAAACGCAACGCTAAATTAATTAATTGTGGATATATTAATGACAATATCGGTGTTATGGATGTGGATTTGCTTAGACCGGGCACCGTGCCGATCTCGCCGGACACGATACTGTGGTTTGAGTTTCTGTTGAATCCTTCGTTGTTGCAGAAACATCTGTCAAAACCATTCCCGGGTAAACAATTGTAGCGCGTTATTCTAACCGCATGGAATCAAGGCATTCCAGGAATAATATTGAAATAATATTAGAAACACTTTCATTATTATTATTAATTAGCATAATGTTAGAAATAGTTTAAAGAATATTGAATGACAAACTGTACGTTTTATATATTTGATGAAACCATTTGTGGAATGAATGATATTAATTTTGTATTAAACAAAAGCTTTTTAAATACCATGACTTTCAGATCCATCGCCTACAGACCTGATGATAAAATTTATGACTATTAATTCCGATCAAAAAGAGACCGAGCCAAAGGCGATTGATTCAGAATCTAATGACGTAAAACCCAATGGCACAAACAAATGGACTCACAGAAACTTGGCATTAAAGATACTCTCACTGAAAGTAGCGGCTTACCTCAAATGGGACTTGGATGTGCTAGAGAAGAAGCTACCGCTGCCGATACAGTTGACGTTACTACAAGATCTGTTTTATATCGCTTCGGACGTTGTGGTAGAAATTCCTACAATTCCAGAATTTTTTATGGAAACCACTTCCGACCAGCTCCTGTTCACATTGGTTTTATATCATAGATGGCACCTAAGAGCGATTATTTGTAGGGCTCTCAGCAATAAACAGCCAAAACAACAATTACTTCACATGTAAGTTTTATTTTTATACGAATATGCATTATTGCAGTACCTTGAAATGATTTTACTTTATTATAAGCTATGAATAAAACAATCTTATTGCAATCTAGACCAGGTACTCAAGAATCAACGTATGTACCTCCCGGTATAGTAGATGATATTATTAGGAAATTAGAAGCGCACATACCAAGCAGTGTAAGTGCCCTAAATAGTATTTTACAAATGCCCGATATAAAGCCAAAGGTTCTGTCTTTTGATACTTTTCAAATGCTGACCGAAGACAGTACGGAGATCAAGCAAAATTGGGAAAATATGTGCCTGGTGAACATAGACGAGTTTAAATGTCAGGTACAAAATTTGCGAGCTGGATATTACTATTCTTGTTGGAGTTGATAAAAAATATAGTATGTTATTTTGCTTCTTAGATACATTATGATCTCGCGACGTTTCATTTATTGAGGGAAGAGTATCAAGAGGCCAAATGCCATATTAAACAAGCGAAGGAGTTGTACAGTAATTTTAACCCGGCAGAAAAATTGACATATTGTAAAGTACAAAGAGAGTTTTTAGATGGCTGTTGTTTAGCGTGCGAAGTGCCGATAGAGGAAGTCACGCCTAGTCTTACGCAGCGTTTGCACGCTTCTATCAAAGATCAATACACTGTGAGTATATTTTCAAGCATTTATCACATGTATGTACTTTTGGATACTATATATTCACCACACACGCAAAATCTGCAGAATATATTGCAGATTTTGCAAGCAGATAATGTTTTCAGGGAGATACCACAGGTTTATAGAGATAATTTGGAGTTAGATGTACAAGGCGGATTAGTTAACAGGAAATTTGTGGTTGCCCGGGATCTTCTGTTGCAAATACAGTGCTTGAATCTGGTTAGAAAAATCCTTGGTGACAATATAGTTCTGGGTGATTATGTAACTGAAATTAAGGCAGCTGGTACGAAGGGTCTGGATATCTTATTCTGGGTAAAAATAATTTCTATTCATATTTTTTAGTCTTTCTCAATCAAAAAATCTCTCTGGTCACTGGCAAAATCATTTCTCCTAACTTTTAAATGGTTGAAAATAAAAGTTTTCAGATTTTCTTGTTATTATTCTGTAAAATAGCTTTTCTTAACTTTTTTTTAATACGCATTAATTTATAAAATTTTTAATAAAATTTTTTAAAATTATTATTAAATAACAAATTAATTACTAGTCATATTTTGCTATGTGCTAGGCTTTAGATAATGTCTTGGAAAAAGTAACGACTGCGGATAAAAAACGAATTGCACGTTACCTTCTTTATCTTGTAAACACTACTAATATAGAAGGGCTTGCTTCAAAGATATTCAACAATCCTTCCTACACATCGTTATTCGATGAAGCAGAACTCGCTACTCTTCAACAAGCAGCTATTTCTGGTGAGATAGAATTACCAAGCTTGTTGCTACATAATGACTGGGGTATCCCATCTGTACCATATATACGTAAGTACAAACTGTTAAGAGAAATAAAGAAAAGAGAATATTATTAAAGATATTAAATGACTTTACTTGATGGTCTTACATGTTGACTAAAATTTCCTTTTTGTTAAAAATTTATAGAAAACGCGAGGATCGAAGTGTTCGAATTGGAACAAAAATTAATAGAGTCCTATGATCCTCATGTAATTCGTGAAACGTTGATCCACCTGGACGGAAAACATCGAATAAAATCGTTATATCATATAAATGGCTGTTGGGAGTTACCCATTCCATTGCAGAGTGTAGTAATGTCACTTCCCAGGGGCTTTATCCAGGATTATTCATACGTCCTGCTCGCGAAGAGTCGAGAATTGGTGACTTCTAAAAACTTCGATAGTGCCATCGAACTGCTCAAGATATTGGATAAGGAGCTACAGGAGCACGTGAAAAGCGGAGGCTCGTTAGTCTTCAAGCTGTCAAAATTAGTGAGCTGGGAATGTCTGCTCGTCGAGATATGGAAGTGTTTCCAGACTTGGCCGGTGACGAACGGTTGTACGTGCATGAAGAATTAAAAATGTTTGTGAAAGAAATGGCGAATTTGTAATAGCTCAATATACAAGTACGATATTACTTTTCAGGTGATGTGCAAAGTATGATTGTACGGAGTAAACAGTGCCTCGGTGCATTACAAGCGTCCGATCAGCTGATTCCGCGACAAGAAATAATGGAATATTGTACGGTCTTTCTTCTAAATTTGGCTGAATGGGATTATCTTACTAGTTTGGAGAAACGCTGGAATTACACTGAATTTGCAGCTGCCATCAGCAACGTTTGCCAGGACATCGTTAAGTACAAAGGAACCCGCAAATTTCCACGGGACGCATGGGATATGAGTATGTATTTTTATTAAAGTCACATACAAAATTTTTTTCGTAAGATTTATACCTCGAGCTTTAAAACTTTATGTTAATTTGATATAATGTTCTCAGATTAATATTTCTTCAAACGCAAATTTTGCAAATAGTCTAATTGTGTGTATTCTATATTATAAAATAAGAAATAAACACTAAAATAAGTTCTATCAAATAAAATCATGGGTTTTCTCTTAGTTTTAGCAGCATTTGGTCCCGCTAGGGATCAGTCACAAAAACGTAGCAGTAGTGGCAGTAACAGCGGGAGTTCTTCATCAAGAGATGTTGCCACTGGTATTGCCCATACACTTACTCGACTACGGGAACCTATGGTCCTCACTGTGGTGATATCATTATTGGCTCGTTTGCACAATGTCTTGCGCGATGAGTCTAGTTTGGAATTAAACACGCAGTATCTATCCCTTTGGCCTGCCGGAATACCAAAGTACGTTTATCATATTACATATTTACTGTAGTTTTTACAAAACTTGTAATACATATTACATATCCCTAATATACATCGACAATTTCAAATTTGAATATTAATATTACTAATGTATTTCGGAAGTCAGCGGAGTATTTAATGTCTTAGTGATACAGAAATTAACGTTTACAGTGCAAATTCGTATAACATCAGACATATTGGAGAACTGTTATTCCAACTGCTGACGCAAGCTTTAAAATATTATCCCTGCAATGTGCCTTGGTTGAGGCTAATGGGTGATCTCAATTTTGGTATGTTTCGTCCCGTCACAAATACAAGTATTAAATATTATTATATACATACTTATATTGTCTTTGTATTACACTTATACTTGTCTCTCCTTTTTCTAGTTCTATTGTACTACGAAAGTGCAATGAGATATTATTTGGAGGCAATCATGATAGCCAGTGATTTGTTTAGTCAACCCATCACATCGCGCTCGCAGATAGACGATCTAGTTTACAGAAGGATGATCAAGTGTTGCGCTCATTTACAGTGCTACACTCAGGCGGCTGTGCTGTGCCAATTTTTGGAGGAAGTAGATTATTCTCTGGCGTTTAAAATGGCAGCCAGCGATCAAAAGAGCTGCGCCGCGGCTGACGCTATGGACGCGTATTATCATTGCATTTGGGATACTACGATACTCGAGTATCTCATACATTTGCACACGAAACGCGGGGAACATCACAGAAAGCAACTCGCGGTAAATAATTGAATTAAGTCATCTAAGCGTTGAATGGTGTAATAATAGTTACATAATTGTACGAATAACAATCAAATAATTGCTTTAAATGAATATCACACGATCAGACTTCTTTACGTTTTTGCTCTTTACAAGAATTTCATTTTGCAGATCAAAGTTATCGGTTTGTTGGAATTAAACTCCAACAACAACGAAGAGATCCAAAGAGAAGCGGCCAATATTCGTAAAGCTAAATTTTTGAGAGCGCTAGCGAAACAGTACGTTTATTGAAAGGATTGCCTGAGATTTTTTAAAAATATACATTTATACATATAATATCGAATACATTAGTAAGTTACAATACGTACATTCGTACGCGTTGCATGAATTTTTTACGTTTAAATGTATGCTGCGTTACGAAACAATGTGTAAAATAAATATGAAATAAATATGTTGGATTGTGATGCGTCGTTTCGACCTAAATTATTAGAGAAACGTTTAAACTTCGCGGAGTTTTGCGCGATCTAAAGGCGAGTTGCTATATGTGATAAGTTTATAAATATTCGCGATTGGTTGAATATAGGAGGCATGAAATTCCTAAAAAAAAAACGCCGATACAACGGCCAATCGACATTTGCCGACAGCTTCATGCAGGAAACATTGTCCTAAAACACTCCTTCCCCGAACGTCCCATCGAGAACGATTTCGAGGTTATGGTTATGGTCGCTGGTAGCGATCGACGCACACACAAGCCCGATCATTCCAGATCATTCGTCCGTGTGTATCTCGAGGAGACGCGACGTATATTTTGCTGAGAGGTTACGGTCGTTATGGCTGCAGCAGATAATTCCGTATGTTTCTCACTCATAACTGAAATCATCCTCATTCGTTGCCGAAATGTCATTTCACGAACGGCGCGTGCATCCGCGACGAAAATGATTGTTGCTTCGGATCGCGCGATATTCGCCTCGCCGACAATACGGTCGTTCGTGTTGCCACGTATGGTACCCCGAGTAACTGGAATCGTGTCTTAACGGGAGTCTTCTCTCAGCTGTGCAATTATCTTTTTTTACAGTGCATTTTAAATACATTGTTGACGATTTGCAAATTTTCGCAATAAAACGAAAGTTCTAGTTTTTAATTTTCTGAGCAAGATGTACGTTCTAATTAAAAATTCGGACGCCTGTATGCAATTCTCCTTACAATATAAATTATATAATTTTTTTTATAATGCAACCTTGCAATTTGTTTTTATATAAAATATAATTTCTTGTTGCAGAAACAAAAAGTGTTTAATAACGTTTAATTCCGCAGGTCATAAAGATCAATAAGTGGGACGGTTCAGCCGTGAAAAATGCCTTGGACGATGCGGTCAAGGACGTACTTACGAAGAAATATAACTACATAGAAAATTTTAGTCTCCTCGATGGGAGACTCTTTCTCTGCGGAATCGCTGTTACAATAGCTATCGTAGCATTGTTGTGCGATTATTTATATCCATTCCCTGCCTCCAAGCCTGTTTTAGTAGCTTGCGTCTCTTTCTATTTTCTTCTAATGGGACTCTTGACTGTGTATACGTCATACAAAGAGAAAGGCATATTTGTAGTTGCAATTCAAAGGTGAATTTACATATATTTGATGATTTATAACTTATAGGACGTCTTTTCGTTTTTATCTCTATTTAATACTTTTATTTAAGCCATTTCTCTTTTCACTTTGCTTCTTTAAACTCAATTTTTAATGTGTTACAGAGGAAAGAATCAAAGTCATATTTAATACTGAATGTATAATAGAAATATGGATTTGTAGAATTGCATAAAATGTCAATCTTTCTCGCTTTCAGAGATCCAGCAGGTTTCAATCCTGACATGATTTGGGAGGCAAGTTCCTACTTAAAGAAATACGATGATAAATACAATTTGGTGTTGTCAGTCAGGAGCGCGTCAACGGGAGTCTTTAATGAGACAAGTGTGACCAAATCTGTCGCGAATTTCATCGATGTCAATGGTGTGGTGATACCGGAATTGATAGAAGTCGTAGTGACGACCATTCATGACAGTCTGACGTCGCAACGCAAGGAGAAGTAGCGGCGTTTTGAATTCTAACCAGTAAAGCTTTTTTCTCTAAAATGATAAGTGTTTTTTCCATATGAAATTGTGCATGTTCGTTGCGTCGCAGTTCTTCGGCCGTATTGAGATGTATGCAGTCCACATTTCCAGTCTCGTGTAACGATGTAAATAACACGTAAAAATAAGAAATCAAGCATTTTTCATTGATGTATTATAATTATTAATAATACTATATTCGACACCTGAAATAAGAACATGTATTACAAACCTTTTTGTAGAGCATTTATTACTTATCCCCAACTTGCAGAGAGGCCGCTGATAAAATTGTTCTAATATTTGATATTGAAGAAAAAACGAAACTGAATTAGAATTTAATTTTTTTTTTAATTTTTATTCGAAAAACCTCTTATCAAGATATATTTTAATAATTTTGATGAATTTTCGAAATTCATAAGACGTGTACTCTATAATTCTTGCTATGTAAATATTTTGTCTCAATAATTAGTGATTTTTTGAGAGTATCTTAAAAGATGAATATTCCAATTCTCGCTTTTCTATGAGAATATAATATCTTCTAATAATTTTGGCGAATTTTTTAGATTCTCAAGACGTGTTTTCTTTACAGTGTTTACTATCTGAATATATTATCTTAATAATTAATCATTTTTTGAGAATCTCGAAAAATGCGTATTTTACTTCTCGCTATTTTCTATTTTCTATAAAAATTTTTCTAATAATTTTGGTAATTTTTCAAGACTTGTAAGACCTGCATTCTAATCTCTTTGCTATATAGAATTAGAATGTATTTTCCTAATAATTTTGACGAGTTCCCGAGACTCTCCTATACATATAGTCCAATTCTCGTTATCTTTTTTCTATCTAAATATATTCTAATAATATAATTGATAATTTTTTGAGGATTTTAATTAATAGCGTGTTTTAATTATCGACTGATATGAAGGTGTATGTGGCGCCTACTGTAATAAGTGTATCGTTTTGTTGTCGAGTGAGACCTGGTGCGACCGTTCTCCTTCTGATCCGTTTCAGCTAAATTCTATCGACAAGTGATCCAAATAAACTAGTTCTTCTACAACTTTCAAAAATGACGACACTCAGGCCTTTCACATGCAATGACTTGTTCAAATTCAACAACGTGTAAGTAATTTTTAAACGAGTTTCCCTCGTCTAACCTAAAATTCGATTGAACGATAATTATACCGATTATGCCAAGTATTATGATTATATTTGTCATTTTTAGGAATTTGGATCCACTCACAGAAACAGTATCCTTTTGCCCGATCAAAAATTGATAATGTATCATTATTTTATCTCAAGTTTATTGAATCATATTAATCATGATATAAAATTTGATAAATGTTTAAAGATAATAAATTCTTGGAGAAAAATTATTACAAAATCACCTCGTTCGTAATGAATAATTTTATATGAAATTTTATCCATAATAAAGTGGAGCATTGTCCAATAAGTTAAGAAACTAAAGTGTTTTTACATTACGAGTTACGTTTCATTGAAACAATTTATATTCCTTGATTTTTCACATTTCTATTTAGTACGGCCTTTCGTTTTACATGCATTACCTCTCACACTGGCCGGAATACATTCAAGTGGCAGAATCTCCGAGTGGCGAAATTATGGGTTACAGTAAGTTCGTTTGATCCAAGTACATTCTTGCGAGTAAAAGCGTGAGTGCATTATTTAACGTTAACGTTATTATTATTTGAAACCAACAAAGTCATGGGAAAGGCTGAGGGTCACGGAGAAAATTGGCACGGTCACGTAACAGCCCTCACAGTTTCTCCCGATTACAGAAGGCTGGGTCTCGCTGCGATGCTGATGAAGTATCTTGAGGACGTGTCAGAAAAGTAAGCTCCAATTTATTACCTGTCATGGCTTATCGATACCCCTTGTTATATGTATATATTTTTATTTAAATCAGGAAACAGGCGTATTTTGTGGACCTCTTTGTTAGGGTAAGCAACAAAGTGGCTATTGCAATGTACCAACAATTGGGGTACATTGTATACAGGACAGTGTTGGAATATTATAATGGGGATCCAGACGAAGACGCATATGGTAAAGGTTCTTTAAGAAATCTAAAATAGTAAAATCTTTATGTGCGTGAGGTATAATAGATGTTATAATAGATCCTATTTCCAGACATGAGAAAAGCCCTGTCGAAAGATGTGAAAAAGAAATCTATGATTCCACTAACACATCCTGTGAGACCGGAAGAGGTAGACTGAAGCGTTGAGCTTCTCCTCGCATTGACAAAAACTGAAAAGTAAATTATATACAAATTTTCTGTACAAATTATAAAATTAATGAATACGTAAGAAATATGTCGTTAAAAATTTATAACGAATCTCATTTATAGTGACTTCTTTACATTTATCACAGAATATCTAATGTCCTTTTATGGTTCTCCCTTTTATCAGCATACTCCAGTCTCTCTCAAGTGAGATAAAAAAAATAATTCGACAATCGCTATCGACGTCTGTAAAATTGTATTAATGTGCAGTTTATTTGTTCCTCTGTACAATAGTACACAATGTTTTCCACTTGTCTCGCTCGTACCTTTTTCATACGAATAAATAATAAATATAAATGTAAGATGTGAGATAGGCTCGGTAGAACGCGATCCAGATAGAGCTCGATTGTGTAAATTGCTAGCTGCCTATTTTGATTCTACTAACTTTTTAGAAACGCAAGTCCGTTCTCATGATATTTACACGAATAGGTGAGTGTAATACGCGTACGATTCCCTCAACTACGTCATGATACACGGGTGCTAATCACCCACGCAACAGCATTCGATATCGCTTCGATATATTATATAAAAAATTAAGGACAAAATGTCGTTCTTGCATATCTTTGTACTGCTCTCAATAGTCTGAGGTTCGAATTATTCGTACAAACATTCACAGTGTGCTAAATGAAGCCGAGTATATGCGCGCCTAGTCCGTACAGTCCGTCCATATTTTCAGATATTTTTAAAAGAGATCGTGAAGACGCCTGAGATTTTTTTAGACGTCCTCCAGACACCTCGCAGAGATCCTTCGAAAATCGAGACCCGCTATTCCGCTCGGGACAGACACATAGTAATCTCGAAAATTACAAAACCGTAGAAGTCTTGTACGTATTGCACGAAAGCCCTACTTTCAGCTCATAATTTGTAACCGCTAGAAGGAAGACGTTTACTAGTTACGTAGGACACGTCGAACGCGAGTACAAAACTTCTCTCTTTCTCTCTCTCTCTCTCTTTCATTCTCTCATTTTCTCTCGTTTTCTATATATATATATATATATATATATATATATAGACAACTCTATAATCGTTACGCATGTTTAATACACAGTGTTGCACACGTATTACGCGTAGGAACGCAATGTTAATTATATTAAATAGTAAATTACGTTCCCGAATTACATCTATTTGGTCGTGAACCTGTAAAAAAAAGAAAAAGAAACCATGTAGTCGGTTATACCTTAAATAAATATCAGATACGAGACTAGTTGTTATCAAAGTTAATATGAGTATATCGGATTTTCCTCTGTTTGTTGATTGATTTCGCGAGAAGCCTCACATAAAAGAAACAAATAGACGTCCGAGGATATAAGAAGAGAGAAATATAGTCAATTTCTTTTTTTTTGTCAATAGACGGGATGTAAGATCATTCCGTTTATAAGATCGATTTGCTATTTTGTAACATATGACTGTTAAAAGAAAATTATCTTTATCTTTTCTCTCTTTATATTTAGCTCTTCTTTTCTTGCCCGAATATATCACAAAATCGAACTTAATTTCGAATAAATTGAAATTATGAAATATATAATTTCAATTAAATTTATAAATTCTCACGCACGACTCAGATCTGTATTAAATCTAAACTCTCAATTTCAGTTAAATTTAAATATGTGACAAAAATTAATTTATTTTAACAAAATAAATTTAAATAAAATTGATTTTTATGTCCGAAGAAGTAGAAACGCAACAAAAACTGTTGGATAGAATTAGAAACAATTGTGTTATGAGTTACATGACATAGCGATAGCATTCGTGTAGGCTTGGAGGTATTTCGTTCGACATCGAAAATTGGGAAAGAACGCATCGCTGTGTCATTCGAGAGAGATATACTCCTAAACATTTAATAACTTCGATTAATATATAATACACGACACGGGGTGAATACATTTCACTATTACGTATATTTTACGCATTCTTTTTCGTTTCTGTTGTGTTCTTAATTTGATATATAAATACGTAGCAAAAGTCTCAGCGTACGTAGCCGCGGGATGAAACTATTCGATGTGTAATCGCGCATACTAATTGGGCAGTGTTACAGATCGATTCGATTCGATTTCAGCCGCTCCCTAAATCACCAGCACGATCGTTCGTGATTAGTTCTTGCGCTTATCGTTAAGTATTTACACAGATACGTTCTTATATAAGCGTCGATAGTAATTTACATGCACATATGACGTAACGTAAACATGATTCGAATGCGTCTGACTGCGCGTTTCGTAGAAAAAAAACGACCGCACATCGCAGTGTACGATACTAATACTGCACTGTTACGCTGCCTTTATATGATACAAACAACAAAAGAAAATATGCATCGTAATCAGATCTTCGCGCGTATCAAAGAAATATATTCCCATTATCTTTCCGAAAAATTAACGTGACCAGCCTTTTTATTAAGGTCTTTGGTGATCCGGCGTCGATTTCAATATGTCAGGTTGAGTTGGAAGACAGCTTGAACCTGTAAAAATAAAATTCATTAAGCACTGTTCCTGTAAAATATTAGTTAGAGTTAATTGCTGACTAGCAATATATAATTGCTGCTTTATTAGACAGAAAATAATTACAGATTTATTAATTTTAACTTTTAATTTGTCGCTTGTCTATCAAAGAAATTAATTCTGAGAAGAGATCGATCATCAACATTTACGACACAAGAAATCACTAATCAAAAGTGGCTATTTTAGATCAATATTTATAGTAATTTTGTTTCCTTATTTATCAATCTCCGAAACAATCCTATATAATTATAATTTTGTAATAACGTTAAGAAAACAGAAATCTCTCTTTCACCGACCAGTCGCAGGTCTCAGAGTCGATTTGATGGACCGGTGTGATCCATTGCGTGTTAGAGTATTCATTTGTGGAGTGCCCGGTAAAGCGTGGCCCAGCGCGTTCATATAGTCGGCGATCAATAACGTTATCTCCAATATCTGAAAAACGTTACGATGCCGATGGGTGAAATAAATATTTTTCTAGTAGCTTTCCACAACGTTATAATTATACGTACTTTGGGTTTAGAGAGTGCGAAAAGCAATTTCTGCTCGGCCGCACCCTCGTCCGGGCAAGCGACGAGCATGAAATCGTCCAAACAACCGCCGAATGTTACTATATTTGCATAATTATACCGGCACATGACAGCCATTGTTTGTAATTCGAGCAACGTTACACTGTCCTCGCACACTGCTATCCAGACCGTCACAGGTTCGGTTTGCTTCAGCTGAATGAAATTACTTTAAAGTAAAATCAAATCACACGCGCGTATATAATCATAATTATATTACATTCTATTATTATACAATCATCTTATATAAAATATACTTATATAAAATGTTTGTAGCATAAAATTTGTATTATTATACCTTTGCTTGATACAAGGTAGCTCCGAAAAAAGGCCACTTTCTGGTACATGTGAGATATATACGAACGCAATCCAATACGCTACGTCCTTTTAAAGCGAGCCACTTTTCCTGTAACTTCTCCTGCAATTCCCTGAGGGAATCAAAATAATTTGTTATAAAACAGCGAGAAATGACGATATAATATTTAAATAAATATTCTCTCGATATCGAGTTAAATTATCGATCGTTTACCTCAACTGATCGGCGGTAATGTTGGCTCGATAGCGTATTGGATAAAATTTATCCAGAGCTTGGAGTACGAGATGATGCGGATTGCATCCAGGACCGCTGCCGCGCGCTTTATCATTGTTGTATTCTCCAAAATCGATCTATAAAATTCATTAAACAATCTTACAGAATAATAATTTGATTAAATTATCCTCGACGATAATTAATATGATAAAACGTATATCTACAATTATTTAAAATATATGAAAAACATGTACTATATGTATTTAACGCATACGAATCATACCTGTGCCATTAACGATGCCAGTTCAAAAGCGAGTTCACGATTTAACGGAAACTTTCCTTGCACAACTTGTTGATTCACTTGGTAACACAGCAAGAGCCTCTCCTTGTCCGTTTCCATTTTAGCAGCTTGCCGCCAGTAGCAACGAGATTTGTATGTCAATTGTATCACTCTAGTATTCTCGAATTTTCCCGAGCCCTTCTCTCGTAACGCTGTCTCCCACTTTGAGATAATGTCGCATAGCTAAAACATAGTTTGTACTAATTGTAAGTCTTAAAGATTGAAGTACATAGAAAGTTTCATTTCCATTTAAAATTTTTAATTTTGTAAATTTTATTAGAGATACAATATAAATTCTATTAATCCCATTAGTATATTTTTAATATTTATTTACTAATGAATTGGTATATTTTTTATGTGAATAGTCTCGAATAACTTAGTGTGAAAAGAGGAATTTCGCGCGGCTTCAATTTTCACGAACCTTCGCTTCTGGATCGATGAAATGCTCGAGATCCTTTTCGATCGGGTCATCGCTGAATAGCGCGAAGCCGGACTGATGAACGTCCCTACAGCCAATCTCTTGATTCAGAGTATTCAGAAATTCCTCTATCGTGGTACTACCGTCGAAGCTCACAACCTGATAGGTGCCGTTCAGAAAGTGAACTGGTATGGCGTGCGGCAATGAATGATGGTACGGATTTTTCATTAGTATCGACAGTACTTCCATCCTCGACGGCTTCACTTCTCTACCGCCGTTCTGCAATGTTCGTTCCAAGGCTCTCTCGCAATAAGCCGCATACTTGCCGCATTCCGTTCTGGTATAATACAACGCAACGTGATGCAAGGTAAACCAATGCTAACAAAAATTAGACGCGGATCTATCATTGCAGAAAAGTGTTTTTATGACTCGTTTTTTAATAACTTTTTATTCAACTCGTTGAATCAATTAAAATAGATATTCCATTTATCGCAAAGATTATATCGTCGGAATAGCTTCAGTAATGCACGTAGGAAAGTTTCGAGTTCCGAGAGTTTTGAACTAAGCTAAGATTCCTAACGAAACCTTTAATTATACTTGCTGAAAAGGAAAATGTATTAAAAACTTATATCCATCTTATATCTGCAAAAAATGAGCGAAAGTAGAATTGTGAAGATTCATGGAGTCTTGCAAGCCAAATCTCATCTCTTAAAAATCTAATACTTTTATTGGAAGGCACTGCCTTATAAAATTCTTCGTTGAAATTCCAAAATGGACTTTAAAATCTATTTTTATGTTTATCTTGTGTAATATAATAAGTCAGAGTAGCGCAATTATTACAAACTAATTCTCCTTCCTAAAAGAGAAACTTTTCTTCTTATTTTCCCCTGCAATGATCCGAGAGAGAGGCTTTTTCTTCACATTACTCTCTACAATGATCGATCCGCTTTTCGAGCGGCTCTCACTCACTTGCTGTCGGCGTTTCTCTGCAGGTGCAGTTTCAGGTACCATAGTAGCCGATTGTTCTTGGGCAGGAAGAGGGAAACGGCGAGCGCCAGGAGCTGCCATCCCTGGATAAGCACATACTGCGCGGGAGTAGTTTTGCAGTCCAAGATAGTGGAGGTCGAGTGGCCCTGCGTGAGCGGAGGACTGTGAGAAGTCGAGGCCGTTGATTGCGCGTCCGCATTTTCACCGCTGCCATTTGCCGCGGGACTTTGCGTATCGCAGGTGAAGAGCGATTGCGTGGCGCAGAGGAGGAGCTGCTGTAATGGTATGCTGGCATACTACTACGTCCCGGCATATAACTCAGCCAATCCTAGTATATTACTTCTCGTCGTCAAAGGGTAAACGCGACACGTTTTACACGAGTGACGAAATGTCTCGACATTATGCCATTTTACTTATTTCTTTTTTCAGCTATTTATTACTTTTAATTATTTTCTCGATCTATCATTTTGTAGATGGATATTCATTCTCCATATGTATGCATAGATACTATTTCGATCGTGAAATATGTACATTTTGGGAAAAATCAGCGAGTTAAAAGAGACTTGAGGCGAAATTAATTCTGTCAAATCGAATTTCTGCCCTTCGAGAGAATGCGAGGATTTGTTTAAAGATTCTTCGTTTTCTATATTCCTTTCTATTCTACCCCTTGTGCCATTCTTATCATATCAGTGTTGCATGTGTTACGCACAAGTGATCAAACAGATAATCTTGCTAAATTTTTCAGTGCAACAGTGATTTTATCTTTTTAAGAACTTGAAAAAATTATTTTACATTTAATTTTCTCAAGTTCCCAAGATTGATTTTTTCCATTTATTTTGTGAAATAATTAGCAATATAATTTAAGTGCACAATGTGGAAAAAAGTCTTTAACTTTTGATTCATTAATTCTTTTTAAAGTAAAACTGAAATTTTTCTTAAACTAAAACTGCTGATCTAATAAGAGTAAGTTAAACGAGAGAAGGAATAGAAAGCAAAAGAAAAAATCTAAAAAAATCATCCCACGATCTCGAAAATTAGAAATTCGTAATTTTAGAAAATAAATCTTAATTGATTTCCTTTAATTAACCGATTTATTACACGACAAGTCGATTCCTCTTTCTTATACAAAATTTGCACCATTAAAAATTAAATTTAACTTCAATTAATGTGCTTCGGTAGTAGTTAGTTAGTAGATAAGCACGAGAAATCGAAATTTCACCGCACAACTCTACGTGTTAATCGAATAAAAAAACGCGTACTCGGTATAAACCCTCAAAAATTGCATGGAAATTAAAATGTGTCAATGAGAAAAGCTCTTAGGCCGCGTGAATCTACCGTACCAACTGTAAAGCGTTGCGTTTACGTTCGTTGACATTACATGAGACGACTGAGGCTCTTTCTTCACAAGTTTATGTATAGTGATGCAAAATTCGGGACAACATGTCCATATACTATGTTTCCTTTTTTTTTCCAATAAAGTTGAGAGGAAGAAGGATAGACAGAGGGGGAGGGAGAAAAGGATAGCAGAGAGGAAAAAGAGGGAAAGGAATTGGAATAATACAAGAATTCAAAAGTTGTCTGTAAGCTGTGTAAAAGATATCTGATATCTGACATTTAAATCGTTTTTTAGATATCTTTACAGCATCTTGATGACATTTTTTAGAAGCTTGTATTGTCTGGAAAGGGGTATAAAGGATTATAATAAACTTTACTTGTTAGAAGAATCTAATTCGGCGATAAAAATCTAAATCTCTAAGCAGCATTCAAACAGAGAATATCCAAGTAACTATATATTGCAGCTATTATAAAAAAAGGAACTCGTGTGAAAAATTAGAAAAAAAAAGAATTTAAAAATGTTTCTTTCTGTATGTGTCCTCATGTACACCAACATACCATTCTGCAAGTGTGTGTGTGTGGCGCGGAACGTATTTTGACGCATCTCTCATTCAGAAAAAAAATATTACGCTTTGTAACGTACAGATTTAACATAGATTAAGCGTGAGATTTAACAGACGCGATCGATAGACATTCACATAGATTATATTATGATAATCGTCGAAATATGTTCGGCTCACATGGGCGTTAGGGTAATTTGATCGGGTATGATGTATAAATATTAAAGTATATGATAAAAAGTAAATGAAACTTAACACCATCGTGATGCCTAACAGAATTATAAACGCATGCGATTGAAATAGAGTGAGAATCTAAAAGACAGCACACTTAAAGCGGCAAATTAGAATTAAATGTGTGAATGATTGTTAAAACTAAAATAGTCGTTGAACTTGGTCAAGTATTATGGCTGCGATAAGCGACGTATTTCTGTCATTAAGTATTATCGAGTGCTATATTTTTAGTTGAACCATTCCGCTAAACCACTACTCCGTGACCACGCCCGGAAGGATTATTTGTAATACTTGACTAAGCATACCCATTGTACCATTTTCCGCGTTGAAAGAAATATCGTTCGAATGATTGGTACTGAAAAATAGCTCAATGATACAGATGAGATACAGATGAGATCTATCCGCGTTTAAAAAAAGAACGGATGATCGATGAGTATCGCTTGAATTTCAAAAATGGTACAGGATGGTTGAACGGTTGTTTTTGTTAAACAATAAGCAGGACTTACAACGCGCGCAGTACCCAGTGACACAAGTTTGGCGGCCTTTTTTACCTGTACGCCCAAACGGTGTTGCGTGTGGCGACTTGTCTGTTTTACCAGTGCGCATATAAATTCAGACTGAAGTTCAGGCTGGTCTAGGCATTGTTGTAATGCGTTTTGCGCTAGAACCACGTGGTAGTCGATACCTGCTTGTTCTACTGCCACCGACATAAACAGCTGACAAGCCTGTACGATTAGAAATGTGTCAGATTATTTTAGCGATACATTAACTCGTTCCTTTTAGCCACGCCTTGCTATACACTTTTCTGCATTTAAGATTAAATGAATATATATATATATATATATATCAAGTATAAATGGAAAAAGAAGGAAAAACTGAAAAGTGTAGAAAATGTAGCTAAGAAGAACAGATCTCAAATAAGATTCAGTATCCACATAAAAATTGAGTCAAAACTTGTAAATTCTGTATTTAAAATGAAACAAACATATCTACATTTCGGAAACAAAAAGATAAAAGAAACAATTAAACCATAAGTTCCGAAAGCATCGTAAGATCTAATATAATAAAGTTAATAAACCGTTGGAAATTAGAATTGTCATTTTTATCATGCAAAAGAAAAATGTTAAAATTTTGGTATAAATCGTAATAAAGCAATCGCGAAAGAATTGACGAGGGATCGTGTCAACCTTGAAGAGTTTTATGGCTTCAGTTTGCAGAGATTCCGAAGTCAGGCATGTCAGCGGGCTCGTGATACTCTCTTTCGTGTGTAGCAGCAGAGGATGCCGCCACAGCACGCAACTAGGATCACCGTCGGTTTCCATTAGTCTCTGCACCAGTTGCTCGTATTGTGTGCCCGCGCTCGGTCCACCGCCCGACACCACTGTCAAGTGGTAGAGCCAGTTGTCCTTATCCTGCTTATGTGGCATTAGTAGATAAGTTGGGCCCTGATGCGTCGGAAAGATGCCGATTGTTCTCTCGTGTGGACACTCAGCGTCTCTCTCCTCACTGTCGCTATCCGAAACATGTTCCACCTCCTCCACTCGAGCGTCCCTCATGTTGATTTGGCCGATAGGATTCTGGTGATTTAAAAGATCGATTAAATATATTTGATATGTAAATATAAAATAATATTACTAAACTTTCAGAAAAACACAATTGCGCAACCATTATTGAACAAGTAAATTCGCTAAATGAAAAGCGATCAGTGAATCTCCTGAATTTATAGTATGGAATAAATTTAATAGTAATTAATTAAATTATTGCGATAGTGTTTAATGTTTAAATTAATTAATTAATAAGTGTTTATGTAAATTAATTACGATAATATCAAACTCGCTTGTTGTACAATCATTGTATCTCGAGAATGCATCTAATAATGATTTCGTTAATATTCGTGTACACTCACCATATCACTTGGGCACTTAAAGTAAAGGAACATCTTGCCGATGAGCACGCACCAGCACTTCTTCGCATGGCCGTTTTTCACCTTCGTCAACCAACCCTGTATCGTTGGTTTATTATCTTCCCTGCTGAGCAAAAGTTTCGTTGCGTTTCGCCTCTGCACGTTCTGCAGTACCCTTATCCAGTCTTCCATTGTGGCGATGCAGTCCGCGGTCAAGTAATAAGTCTTCTTACCTGTGGCTATTTCGAAAGTGGCGGCTCCTTCGGCTCTATTGATCCTGGAAGATACACAAAAATATATGAAACTGCAGGTTCTTCAACAGAAATGAGAATAAAATGTAGTCAAATATAATGCCTTTGCTAAAATACTAAAAGTATTTTTAAATCTCTGTAATAATGAGCTTTTATGTTATGATCTATTCGTTCGATCAAGTCTCTTTTTCTCCGTGATCTATGAACCAATCTTATATCGCATACCTGCACACTTCGTCCAAGATTATTTGGCCTTGAGGTTTCCGGTTGACGTCATTTTGACTCTTCCAATACGTTAACACACCGTTTTTCAACACGAACCATCGCTTCCGCCAAGTTTTTAACTTGCCGCCTAATTTCGCCAGATGACCCGTCTTCTCCAGCGATTCCTGTCTCTTTGGACTTTCGCCAGAGACGCGCATTAGGAGGCTAGGCATGCTAGATTCTAGAGATGTCGAACTTAGTGCATCGGGAGGTATTGCATAATCCTCGGATAATCCTGACTCAAGAGAAGTATCTGCAAGGCAAACAAACTTAAAGTTGTTGGATGTCGGTTATTTTATACGTGAATGTATTCTACTTTTTCAGGTTGGTTAACAGTTTACCTTCCTGTTTATCATTCTTACTACCGCTTTTTCGATGTGCAAGATAGTACCGAAACAATTACAATAAAATATATTTGATATATTTCTCAATTAAAATAATTATAGATGTTTATTAAAATGCAACAAAAATATTACTTTATTATTATTTATTATATGCTGATTTTTTCTTGTCCAAAAAATAGATAGAATTTTAAAAGTAGTAAAAAAATTGTAAAATGTTAAATGCTATTTAAATTTTTATCGTGAAATAAATGGATTTAAAAAATCACATTAATTAAACTCACCACGTTTTACGCTTTTACTGGGAGATCCGCTAGAACTTCTTTTCGCGGGACTGAGACTACTGGTTGTTTTGATACTTTTCGAGGGACTGCTTCCGCTACCGAGGGAGGAATCTGTATTGTCCGAGGAGCTATTGGTAATTCTAGTATTAGTTTCAGTTTGATTCGGATGTTCCTCGCCGTCCGAACTATCATCAGAGCTATCGCCGAAAGGCATAGATCTGATTTGACTGGCACGTCCTGAAAAATATATGATCGATAAAGGCAAACATCGTAAATTTATATATTACAGAGCTAACTATTAATCACACTGATAAATGTAATTATTGTCACATTTTCTTCTCTCACGCTACACCAAAAATTTAATAAATATTTTTATAATCTACCTTTGACAGTAGCGTATACTGGAACTGAGATATCGCAGTAGCCTTGAGAGTTGTGCGCTGTTAAGTTGTGTCCCGTGGCCTGAGAATGCTTCGATGAACTCGTCGTAGTGGTCATCGTTGAAGGTGCGGACTCTTCGTTTGTCGGTGGACCGATGCCAAGGCCACCGTCCGCTACCTACAAATGATCATCGAGGCTTAGTTATTTCAGAAATTAACATAAAATATAAAAAAAAACTAGATTATCCCGAAATTTTAATTAATGCACTGATGTAATTTGATCTTTACGGTTTTTACTCCATTTATATGTCTTTGAATGAAAACTGAGTTTAATGTTACCTGGTATATTTTCGCCTCCCAGCTAGGAAACCTGTGCAACGGTGGAGTGGGTGGACGAGGACCTTGTCCTCCTCCCTGCAGCCAGTTCATGCCCTCTCGGCTGGGTGTGTATATCTCGGCATAGTCGTGCAGCGCTTCCGAGCTTCCGCTGTCTCGGCTGGCCTCCGAAACACCGGATATATTTGGCAACATCACCAGGTTCTCCACCGCCGCGGCCAGCTCCTCGGACAGTAGACTAAGAGAGGATAAAGAGAAGCGGCAAGTAAAGCACATAATCATATCTATTATCTTCTGTGCGGGGTATGTGCGTGTGCGTGCTGCGTCTTTAAATTCCACTACTATTCGTTATAAATTAAAAGCGCCACGTAAATGTATTTCAAAATTATGAAATATTGTGTCATAATATAAATATAATAAACGTATAAATATAACAAATGTGATAAATAAAACACATGTAATAATAAAAGTATAATAAGAGGGGTGGGACGACGGATCCCCTCAGGAAGTCCCAGGACGTTACAGGGTACCACATTTCGGAAACTCGGGCGCCGCTATTACGTCGTGAGGCCTCCCAAGGAGAATCGAGATACGAGTGCATTTAGTGTGCCCGTGAAAGTAGCGAGACAAGTGTTTAATCTCGTAAAAACACTAAAAACGTATCCCGAAGCGTTTATTGGGCGCCGAAGCTTTACCTCGAGTCCATGTTGGCGGTCGCAGCTCCTCGTTGGATGGTACCGCAAGCGGACAAATGTCTCCGGTGCTTCGTGCTCGTTTGCGGTTCCGCTACGACAGTCTGCACGCACTCCGGTGCCGTCTGCGGGGTACCCTCCAAGCTCTCCGATCGTCTACGATCGATACGCAAGGTGGGATCCACTTCTAGGGACAACGACGCTCTCGTCGGTGCCTGCATTTACGGAATTTTTCATTAAGAGACCATTATATCTGTCAACTTTCCGTTAATGTCACAAAACCGGCAGTATAACTCTTCTTCGCGCGAATAAGTAACATTTGTTTGTAATTATTTCCACATTTTATTTTAAGTACATTAATTATTATTAAAGCATACATTTAAATTAAAACATTAATTCATTTAATACATTCAATTATTAATGTTAAAAAGAAAGAAAAATGTCAGTCACAACTATTAAGAAAAAAAAACTTACAGGAGGTTTGAGTCCGATATTTGTTATATGATTGCGCAACAGCTCGAGTTGCTGGTTACACTTGTTGTTCTGCTCCCTCAGGTGTTGATTCTGTTGTTCCAATTCCCTCAATTTATTAGTGACCCATTCTTTTATCCTCGCTGCTTTCGCTTCCACTTGCTTGGCGTCATGCAGCCGTAACTGCCTCTGTGAACGATGATGACTGATTGATAAGGTGATAGCCCGATCCCGCCCATTCGGGTAATCATCATAAATGTCTCAAGAGATTATAGATAATCTCAAATCTTAAGGAAAGAAATTGCAAACGTAGAATAAATCGTGCGATCATCTTTAAATAAAAACATGCACGATAAACACACGCAATATTTTTAGATAGATATTATTAGATAAATAATCGTCAAATGGTTGCTTATTCAAGTAGTATACAATTATATTTTATATAATCTTTACTTATTTAGATTAAAATTACCTTTTGTACGAACCCATCACTGTTTTTCGATAATTATAATTGCCAAGAAAGATACTTTTTTTTATCTCGGCAAGATAAGTTTAAGATAATTTGTGCCAAAATATTATTCAAAGATACGTTTTTCGATCCTCCAAAAGTTTTCCTGACATTATAGGGACTATGTTTTACCTGTTCCTCGACTTGAGTCTCTAACTTCGAAATGCAGGCACAATGAACCTCTTCGATCTTGTCATTCTGCGTACCGGAGGTCGACGGCAGCGAGTGCGGCGGAGAACCAACGCCGGATGTGCTGAGGCAGTACTCACCCTTCACTAGCCGCTCCTCCATCATCCGTACCTGAAGTGGACAGAGAGTGAATGAGCGTTCAATGTTACATTTCCTGAAGACGTCGACGTATATTCGCGGTTTATAAACACGCACAATGTTATCGATGTTATCTAGATTTAATCATCAGTGATTCATCTGTTACTTTCACGAATTATGTGATTAAATCACCATTTCTTTAATTCAAGGAAGAAACGTTCAACGATATCGTCGTAAGTTGTAAATTTAAATATCTGAAGATTCGATTAATCCTCAAATTGTACGACAAATTTGTATGAAATTAAACAGAGGATAAAAGTTTATTATTAATGTTACTTTTCTATAACTTGATTTTTGAAGAGCCTTTTATTTTCAATTTTAATTATAGCTTGATTATTAGATGATAACTGTTACGTCGCAAATAGATGTAAATGCATTTATATAAGTTATATAAATAAATATTTCTAAATATATTTCCAAATATTCGATGCGTCACGGTTTTTTCAAAATGATTTATAGTTCACATACATTTCCTAGTGTGCCGTCAAATCCAGCGATAATTTCGCTAGCAGAATAAATATCCTCATCGCAAATAGAACTCGACGAATCAAACGGTTGACGGAGAATTTTGCTCGATCGTAAATAATCGCGAATCGACGGCATCAAACGCTTACCGGAAGATCTCGTAAACTTCGACCGGAAGAGACCGGTCTCATAAACTTGGCAGACAGAATAATCGTGAACCAAAGATGCTGAAGAACCACCGAAAAGAAAACCCGACGGTTCACAAATAATTGTCAACAATGCTAAATAATTCCTGCAGAAAGTTGATAGACAATGGAGATAATCGCGAATCGTGAAAAAATATACAAGTACCAGAATACGCTCGTTGTCGAGTAATCGCGCATCCAACTGGCTACCGAGGGAATTCGAATTCCCTCTGCAATAACTGCAAATAATCGCGAACTGAGAGCACTAAAAAAAAAAATAAATAAAATAAATCTGCCCGAGCGCGTCGGATTAGCGACGAGCAATCGTTAGCGAAAGCTCACCGCGCTCACGATCGGGCAATAAAACAAGCGAGCGTGCGGATCGAATTTGCGCGAGTGCGTACGTCACGTTGCGTTGCGTGTGTTACGTTACGTTGCGTAGCGTTACGCTGGGGAGAAGAGAGAAAGAGAGAGACAGAGAGAAAGAGATAGAGAAAGCTTTGTGTATACACCGGGGAGAGAACCCTTCCCACACACCGTACATACGTACCCGCACGTCCCCGTGTGGCGTTTGCACACGGTATATGTAACGCGGCGGAGAGCAGCTGTCAAAAATCGATATCGCCTTAACGGCACGACGGATATGTACGGTAAACGCCGCGAACGGGCGAGAGCGAGCGAACGTCCGCGGCGACTAGTCGAAAGGGGACTCGAGAGAAAATCAATACGGGGAAATCCTCTCTCGCGCCGAATGTTTTCCCGGCGTGTGCCTTCGTCGTCGTCATCGTCGTCGTCGTCGTTGTCGTGCATGTGCTCTACCCTTACTTATATCGATCTTTCTCCGTCTCTATCTTCCTCGCGAACCCCCGGGCTCTACTACCCGTGGCCGGCGCCGCGTTTTCTCGCGCGCGTTTCCGTTTTCTCTCGCGTTGTCGTCGCCGGCTTTGCCGGTCGCATCGCTTACGTTCGCCCGCGGAAAGAAATCGATCTCCGCCTATAGGCAAGATGATTTCAATAGTTTCTCACGCTTTCTTTAAAGTGTAGCGCACGCGGGACCCCAACGGCGTTAATTTGGAGTCGACTTTATGTCAGCAAAAACGAGGGAGATTATCGTTTGTTCGCGATATTCCAAGTTGCAACGGTTTATCAAACTTTTTCATTTACGGAAATTAAAAAAAGTGAATCGATACTTCAATGATACGATGTTTCGATTCCCGAAAGTATTACGTTCACTGTACGATATATAAGTCTATATATAGAATTCTGCCAGACGCGTTATAAATTCACTTGCATCATTTAAGCTGTACGAAAAGCAGATTATATCCAAAGCATATTACGCAACTTAATTACTGATTTTTTTGCAGGATTATTACAATTATTACATAATCAGAAATTAACTTTATTTATATTTTAAATAATATATAAAAGCCGGTAATGTGAAATAATAGCTTAATAGACTAAAAAACTTTTATATCTGGATATCGCATAGATTTCATTCGAAAACTCTCGCTGCTATCATAAAATCTTACCACTATTAGACGTTTCCATGGTGGATGATTTTTCGACAACGCTAGCTCTAGTTCCTTCTCTTACGTTCCGGCGATTCGTCGGAAAATATACTCATCCACGGCAAAACAACTCTCCTCCGGCGAGGATTCGGTCGGCGGCACGGAGCGATTCCTCAAATAAGACGGGGACACAACAAAAACGAGACGGCGAAATCTCGCGGACGAGTGCACGTGCGGAGAGCTGGAGTTCCTCTCGTCCGTCCGCCCGCCGGTGAAGATCGCGCCGAACTGAAGCGAAGCGAACGAACGGAACGTACAACCCGAGTACATAAACTACGGGGGGGTTTTCTAGAGGCGGTGAGTCATGTTGGCTCATAGCCAATGAGTGAATTTGTGGATGCTACTCTCATGTGCATGTACTCGGGACGCGCAACCACCGTGGGGTCAAGCCGATGACCCTGAGGCGAAGCGAACTCGCGCTCCCTGCGATGCTTTCTCGTGATGCAACGACGAGCCGATCGAAAAAAAGACAAAGGCGCGAGAGGAGAAGTCAGCTTCATAAATGATTAAGAACGAGTTAACTCCGCGGGAAAGATATCGGGTACAATACCAAATTTGGAGAAAATATCTGACCCCGCGATTAGTTTAAAATTTGAGACGCTGACTGCTTTAGAAAGATCAAATTATGGAAGATGCAACTTGAAACAGGTCTGGTTCGTGAATGTTCCATTTTCGTTCCGTTTCTCCGGGACCGTCTTGAAATTTATCGATTTACTCCATTTCCCGCTAACGTGTCCCGTTAGCGCAGGCTTAAAGGAAGAAGATTCCAAGGATGATGAAAACGATTCGTGCTCTTTGACGAGCGTAAGCTTCGGTAAAGTCGGAGCCAGCTGGGCTCGAGCACGTCTCGTACAGGGTGACTCATCTAATTTTTCACGATCCGGAATACTAATTAGATCGTTAGTATCGTTAATGTTAACGTTCGTCGTTTCAGCTAGAATAGGTAAATGCACTTTGTTGCTTTCCAAACTATCGTTGGCGAGATAAAAAAGCGATTTAAAAGCGATAACGAAAAATGCATATCGCTTTTCTCTCGGTGCACCCCGACGCGACGGCGACTGGCGTCGCGATAAAACCACTGGCGCACAATTGAGTCAGCGAAGATTCCCATAATTCGTATACTACAACGAAACTATTCATGCATTCGAAAATCACATGCATGCAGATTCTACGAAATATATTATAATAATGTATAAAGTAATTAAATGTTAGGTAATTAATGATTGTAAAAAAAATATATAAGTACATACTGCCTTAGTCAATGTACCTATTTGGCAAATATCGATTCGCTGTGCCGCGTAATTTCCCATTAAATATGTATGAACATACACATTGAAACCACCTGCTACAATAGCCGGCGAAAATATTTTATGATTTTAAGGGGAAAAGCTCTCGCGAACAAAGAATATTTTTCAATATTTTTATACAAAATAACAGCAATATTCATCTTTTATTCAATCCAATATATAAATTTACATTCCAAATTAGAAATCTTCCTACTGTAGCTTTCGGAATTAATTTTAATTAAATTTTAATTAATTTGAATTAAATTTCAATATACAGATTCGTTTGTTTATTCGTTTATATATGTAAAAGCTTTTAAAATGAACAAAACAAAATTGTAGAGAAAGCGAAATATATCGAAATTAAAACGAGAATACTAATTTAATTTGTTTTTTTTTTTTTTTTTTTTGACAAACTAACTTAATGGCTTCGCGAAATAGGGTCCAGGACCGAAAGACGCGCAAGTTACGGAGAGAGAGACGAAGACATCTTCGTTTTATTTAATGCACGGATGTCGGCGGGAAGTGAGGATTACTCATACACTGGCCGTAAGCCAATTTTACATGAGACGCGACTCATTAAGTCGCTGTTGCAACCGGTACGTCGGGTTTAAGCGCCGCTCGTTGTTCCCGTCGCGATATCTACGACGCGATAAAAACTTGTCGTCCCTTGCTTCGACACTGCCTCGCTTTTGGATACTAAAGTGTCTTAAAGAATGAGACGATAAAGTACTATACATTTAAACCCAAATTATCTCTCCTATCTAATATTACGATAATACTTTTCTAAGAAATTTTATCGATTTTTGTACTGACCAAAGATACAATTTTTTAAATAAATCCAAATAATTAATGGCAATACAATAAAATTAGGAATAAATACGGATAACTCCCTAATATTCTGTACCACCGAATTCTATCTGATACACGATAAAATTCTCGATCTCTAAATGTAATTTCGATTAATGCAATTTTCGACGTTGCGGCTTTTCTATAAGTTTTACCTCGATTTTTGTGCTGACCGAAGATACAATTTTTTAAATAGATCCATCCAAATAATTAACGGCAATACAATAAACCCTTAAGAACGAATAGGGAGATCATTTTAACATCCTGTACCATCGAATGTTACCTAATTTGATAAAATTCTCGATCTTTAAATGTAATTTCGGATTAACACAATTTTCGACGTTACGGCTGGCAGGAAAATGGACGTTACATTAATTTGTTTGTATTGCCACTAACAAACAATGGAAATCAGTTCTGAGTAGCTACAGAATCAAATTTCATACTGAACGAGATTACGCTGGATTTAATTGGTATTCAATCAGAGGTTCAATCGAAATCTGCTGCACAAGAACATCTCTTTTACGCCAATTATCATGCGTTGCGAATGAAAATGGAAACGCGTGCACGCGAGATCTCAATTCCGCATGATAATCATATCGGTTTTCAGTGCCAGATAGAATTTCAGTCGGTCCGATACTCGACGCCGCGGGATATCTTCGCGCGGTCGTGTGCGCGAAGATGCGTCCCGCGTTGGTCGTCGTGAGTTCGCGAACGGGGATCATTTTCGTTGCGGCTCATTTGAGCTCGTCGGAGAAGATATCATATCAATTTTGTTCGATCCTCGGACAACGGGGACCGCGTTTATTACCTTTCATCGATGTCACCTGCTGCGGGCCATAATTCCTCGCGCACGAGAACGACGACTTCGACGACGGCTTCGACGACCTCGACCTTCGACTTTCGACCGTGGACACGCGCGACAGATCGACGGTCGTAGAACGGCAGTGATCAGAGATCGTTTCCGAGAGATCGAAGCGCGGGGGTGACGTCGCCGCGCGATGCACCGTCGCGGATGCACGTGGTTTCGCAAGAGCGAATCTCGGGGTCATAACAAAACGACGACCTCGCCGGCCAGCCGCACGGCCATCTTGCCACTCTTATCACTCTTCCCTCTCGCCCTCACCCTCTTTCCCTCCGCGCCTCTCTTTCGCGCTTTCACCCCTTTCTCCTTCCATCCCTTTTGAGGCACCGACGCGGATACCGACGGATACCGACGGACACCGACGCGACGCATCAGTTAGGTAATCGATATTTCGTCCTCTTCGCGGATATCGGTAATGAAACTGCCCCGCTTACCCATTTTCACGTGGGACTTTAATTAACCAAGGGATGGGGAGATCAAACTTGTTAAAGGACTGTGAAAAACTCGTCTTTTGTTTGTCCGTTAAAGTAATAAATCACGCGTGGTTCCGAAAATTAATTTTCATTAATCTAAAATTAATGTTCATCAACCTAATGTCACGTATATGTCGCTTTCAATTACCTTTAAAAAAAATGGAGATACCCACCGTCAGTGGGGTTGCGAAAATTTGGCAACTCGCCGTTGCCCCCGGCTGGTAAATCGAGCTTGTGGAGGTTCGTAGGGGAGTGTACGATTCACGGAGGGATGTTTTGATGTCCGTCGGTAAAGCCGTATAAAGATATACGAAGATAAGAAACGCGCAGGGTCGGAGAAATGAGACCGACTCGTCGTCGGTAAAAGAACCAGTGTATGGTATAAAACGGGGGTAAACAACCCCTGAAGAAAGAGAGAATAAGGGCTGATGGAACCGTTCCAGAATCCACCGCAGGATCCGTCACGTATCATTGCCAATTCCACCTAGATGGGGTGGAGATTAGCTCGCGAGAGGAGGATGTAGAAGAATATACACCTTTGCGCTCCAATTTGATGAGATTTGAAAAACCATAATTTATACATCAGACGTGATAAAATAAATCTTGCATTTATTAATTTTTTTATCACGTCGTTTCGTCGTTTCGTGCGCGTTGAGCATATATATTTTTCCAATCTAGAAATATCAATATGTTCGCTCACCTTGTCTTCAGCTTCGTCCGCCCTGCCCTCCGCCTCCAACACCCGCTGCTCGAGCTCCGAGAGCTGAAACAAAAAGCAGGATCGTTTTAGCGATACGTCACTTCACGCAAGATTGATGGCGTTTTGCGAGATAGACAATCTCGGCCTTTAACCGTGATTCTATCCGACTCCGTCAAACGTTAAACGCCGCATTGTAATTTTCACGATTGACTCTTCTTTCTATGCTATTGTATGCAATTGTTGTTGCTTATTCTGTCATTTTGGTAGTAGCGGTTTCTTTTATTTTCAATAAAAAGTCACTTGTGCGTAGATTTGATTAGATTTATTCCCTTATATTGCCTGGCTTCCGACGTTATCAAGAACGGGTGACAAGAACCTTCAATATCGCGTAAGAAACTCGATGTTCTTGAAGACGAAGAAAGTTCAAGTAGTTTGATGTCTAATTTCGCGAGGGAAAGTTTCGTCAAACTTGGCTAAATCCACAGACGAGGAGTACTACCGACTCGATGACAGTTTAATGGATACGGCGAAGATAAACCGGACCGAAGAACCGGCTCGATCTAACCGAGATTGATACCCGTATAAAGTGACAATTTCGCGCGAAAATCTTATCAGGATTTCAGCGACGTTTCAGCGACTCGCGA
The DNA here is from genome assembly GCF_030848795.1 of Temnothorax nylanderi. Lineage (NCBI taxonomy): Eukaryota > Metazoa > Arthropoda > Insecta > Hymenoptera > Formicidae > Temnothorax > Temnothorax nylanderi. The sequence goes on along the minus strand of NW_027249620.1, from coordinate 42,449 downwards.
TTTTAATTGTAGTGATAAGTCCTCCGATCAGTTTCGAATCGATCTTTCATCGATAATCAAGTCTGGAAATTTCAGTTGGACTTACTTCGTCTTGGAACTTCTAAAACTTCCGAAATTGCAAAAATATAAAGTTGTCAGTGTTAAAAAAATTATTAGGACGCGTTCATGAAGCTTTATGGAGATCCTTTTAAACAGAATCAACCTGATATCGCTATATTGTTGATGATTTTTGGTGCTTTTTAAAAAGTCTTTTGAACAATTCTTGTAAATTTTAAAAACTTCAATATTGCTTTCTATCTCAGATGCAATCTTCTCGTTTGAAAGACGTGGTTTTTGCGCGGTAGTTTGTCCCGTGATATCACCGAGTAACGAATGATCGTCAGAGCTCCGCCACAATAAGAGCAGTCGGCGAATATAAAGAATCCGTGGTTTCTCCTCGCTCGGGCGAATAGGGCGGCCGTGTAGCGCGATCTCGTCTTTTTCGAGGAAGATGGATCGGCGAGAGCGGGAAGAGAAAGGGGGAAAAGAGACGCGAGCTGCAGCGCGAGGCGAGAAGCGGAGGGAACCAGGATCTCATCAGGGTGAGCGCAGTTAGCAGCATCTGGCGTCGGGAGGGAAAAGAAAAAAGGCAAAGGGCTGCGAGGGAACAGAGTGAGTAGCGGAGGGGGCCCGCGCGAAGAGAAAGCGTAGAAACGTTCCTCCTAATGCGGAGGGGAAGAAAACGCGCGCACTTTCTCGGCGTGTTACACACTCTCGACACGCTGCTGCCAGAGAGGGAAATTCGCGACGTTAAGGCAGGTGGATGACGGGAGAACGACTGGTACATTAGCCGCAAGGAGGGATGCGCCACCGGGACCTCTCAAACTGTCGTCAGTGCGTAAATTTCGCTTTTTGCGACGCCGAGATGACGCCGGAAGGTATCTGGCTAATCTAATCTGCGAAATTTCGCATATGCGTTCCATCTGTATCCTACGGCTATAATACATGGATCCTTGCCTCCATTTAACTCCTTTAACTCATGATCCTTCAGAAACTGCGATAAAATTCCCGTATACTTTTATGTCCAATAATATAACATGTTGCTAGAAAAAGTATCTACTTGAGGACGAAACAATGATTATAGCAATAACAATTTAGCCGCAGCGAAAGGGGTTGCTCACGTGTTCGTCGGATATTCGGGGCTTCAGAGAAAGCATTTTTTTTTAGGATAGAAAGGAAAGCAGCGAGTAACCTTTTTCTGTGGCAAGCAGGGTTTCTCCATAATTTGTCCAGGTCCACGCATAAAGCACGGAGGGTTGAAGTAAGGCGGAACGATAACACACCCTCTCGCGTTTCGATCGTCGGAAGATCGCGCGCGCCGAAACGTTGTCGTCGCGAGGATTGGCTCTCGTTAATGTTATCGGTGGCTCGCGTGACGCGAGACATAGAGGCCGGTACTTTCTTGAATTTCGTTCGCTTTGTGCGCGAAAAATTTATGGCCGGTTCCCGATGTTGTCGCGTGCGGCCAGGGAGAATCACGGAAAGTGCGGAGAAGGAAAGAGCGCTGAGTCGGAAAAGGAACGGCAATCCGGTTTGTTTCTTTTCCAGGGGTAAGAAAAAAAAACTCACAAAAGCGGAAATTACTTCCGGTTACGTGATTTATATACTCCTCCCTTCCTCTCCCTTTCTTTCTTGATACGCTTCTGGATTGTTATTAAATACGGTTGCGGTGGTCGTCCTGTATGAAGTAGATAAGTTAAAAGTGATATGAACAGTTACGACGCATCTCAAATCCGGAAATTGGCTTTGCTATCGTTAAATTGTTTCCTGTTTCTTTTCATTTCCATTCACGTTTATTTGTTCTCAAGAGAAAATTGAGAACCACCACAAATAAATTTCTCAGTATCGCGATCAAATGAATTTTTCCACACTAAATTTCCATTTCAATGTAGAGCACTTCAAGAACTTGAAGAATTAATCGAATTCTAAATTTTTTATTAAAATTAATCAATTATAATTAAATTATTGCAGGAAAATGATAATAATCATAATTTTTCTATTAAATAAATCGAATAAAGATTTTAGAGGTAACGGAAAACGTTAAACGTCAGCATAATTAAACACGTGGAAATCTTGTTGTTTGCAACAACAGATGGAATCAATCACCACCTTTTCTGGTATTTTCTCGATCGATTCAATTTTCCTGCTTGTTACGGAAAGACCGTGCTCTGTATCGAACACTCCCTCGACTTGCTCGCGGTACGGGAGAAGAGTAATGGCCGGTGGAATTAGCTCGACGAAAACGAGAACGTATAACGGTTAGCACCTCGTGCGTTAGCGTTTCTTCTTCTGCGGTACCGCAGGGCGAGTGTGCACGACCCTTATTTATAACGAAATCCCGGGGTCGAGAAGCCGGATCGCTCTCCCGTGCCTTGTATATTAAACTATGCCAGCCCCTAGGAAAGGGGTACGAACGTACGGACGGTTTCACAAGGGTCACGAGGGAAGGGAATTATTGTCGATATGGCGAAACCGAGATTCACCATTGATCCACATCTCGCGATATTAACCCTTATTATTTAGTCTTTCGTTAACATTATCGATAGATATTATGACGAACGAGTCGTCATAATATCGACGTATAATGACCCGAACGTTTTTAAAGCCATAATTCTGTAGCTATCACCGAATAATAGAAGATAATTTTATATTTTTAGAAGTAGGAGGCTCTGATAATGAATATGGTATAAAAATGGTATAAATACGTTACACATATACATGCAAAATATCAACCCTCATTTGGCAAATACATAACAAATAACAACATAAATATACTTTTACTTTACAAAAGAACACTCTATCAAGAGCAGATTTTCCAAATTTACTTTCTTGAGGTAACGATCTTATATTAACCGAATACGTGTCCGCGTTCTCCGCCGTAGATACTCCGGATGTTCGGAGAGGAACAAACGGGCCGAATCGTCCGGCCGAACTAATTCTCGTATCTTTTTATTATCGCGGTCGTAACGCCGCCGCCCGTCATCGTCACGTAACGTTGTCGCGAACGTTGGTACGATCGCAGTTATCGTTATTGCACCCGCCGGTGCATCCCGCCGCGAGTACGGGAACGCGCGCGCCTACGTGCCCAATTCCAACTGCAATCCGCGTAACTGCGACATTTATTCGCGGGACGACCGATGGAAGTGCCGGCCGGCCGGTACACGTGCCCTATGTACAGGGTGGTAAGCGTCGCCCGCTATCGTCTGAATCATCGTTACGAAGAAGAGCACGAGATTTTTTCGTCGGCTTACAGCCGCCTTATACTCCTATAGTTACGCGATGTAATCTTTGTCGTCAAACGTTCGCCAACACGGTTCATATGGTAGGTCACGAGTTTTGCACGTGGTCTTGCGTCTAATATTGAACGCAACGCTAGTTTCTCGTGGATTGTATGTTCCTAAAGAATGTGTGTATTTGCTCTGCTCCCCTTTCAGTATAACCCCCCCTCTAAGGTATCACTCTTTTCGCCGTAATATGATTTTAGAATCGTTTCATGATGCGTATCTAAAGTGGCCCCATTCAACGATATTTCAGCTAAGTGTTTATAAGCCTGGGGGATACGTACAGTCGTAAAAAGCCTGGAAACCACTGACTTAGTGGAGACGCAAGTGGCGCAGGACTGGTTTTGATGTGTACGGTAACGGGTATCCAAGTCGTACCACCCCACTGCTTTCTCTCGGCATTGATCAGAAAAGAAAGTTTAGGGGCTGGGGAAATAAACGGAAGGCATCCTGAACGAAACGACAAAATGATCAGAGAGTATAATCAGGGCTGGATCTTTTATTAGGCCTCGTAGGTATGGTGCCCACAGTCTATGAAGTATTTGAAGCTTATGAAAAAAAAAAAAAAACGATGAGGAATGAAAAATCGAGACAAAGAAGTAATCCGATTAAAACTAAAAAATGAAACTGCATCCACTGGACTCCACCATATCTTGCATTTTAGAATAAGAGTAACTTAGGTCCAAAGAATGTTTGAGCAGGAAAACAAACTTTTCTTCAAACAAATAAAGAACGGAGAAAATAAGACAAAGAAACAACGCAGTCGAAAAGCCGAAATTATGTGTATCGATGTAATTAGAACTACGTCCGTTTCTCTCGGAACAGAAGTGTCCAAGTTGTACGAAGATCCAACCCCGAGTGTGTGTAGGAGCGACAAGCTGACACGGAGGTTACAGGAAAACGGAACGCGGGCAGAGGAGACGTTCGAGAAATCGCTTAGGGCCGAAGTGATGGCCCCGGCACGAGATAAAGAAAGAAGCTAGTGCCTTGTAAAGCTCGTAACCCAGATGCGTCCCGTGTGTTTTATTGCCCTTTTACGCTCCACGGCCTGTGGGGTAGGAAGGGGGTGTGGCGGATAGCGGCCGTTCGCCGTCGTTTCTCGTCCGGCGCACACACATACATACGATCTTATACGGAAGCGCGAAATCGTGCCGTCGACGTTTTAGCTGTACGTCACCGGCGAAAAGTGCGGAAAAGTTCGCTGAAAGGTGAACGGCAAACTTCCGCCGATCGCCACACCGAGACTCGTTGCTCGTCGCTAGCCGATCTGGTAGTACAGCGTTGAAGTTTTATCCAGCCGTCTAATAATGTATCGACACGATATAACATTAAAGTCAGCGGATATTATATAATAGAAACTCTCTTAATGTGTGTCTCCCTTCTGTTGCTAATATTCATAATGTTATTAATCAATAATCTGCACTATACACGGAGAGAATTTTTTGTTACATTTTACCCTTAAATTCACTACAAACTTGGGACAACTTGGCAACCAAGGAATTTTTAAAATATACAAAAGACATTTTACAAACAATGTGGTAAAAATTACCAAGCAGATTGGTAAATTTTGAAAAATTATTGAAATTTCCTAGATATATTTTAGTAAAATTAATCAAACATATTTCATATTTGAATGTAATAGATATTAATATTTTTTATTATGGTGGATATTAATCAGAATAGCTCGCATAAAATTCTTGATGGTACATGTTGTCCCACAACTATACCATGATTTCAAGATAAATTTTAAGAGAAAATTCTCTCCGTGTACTCGCTTACTTCATATATTATATCTCTTCTTCTTCTGAAGTATTGATTTTGATGAAGAAAATCAGTGGAATAACTTCCCGTCGAAGAGCGAAGTTTTACACAAGTGATGTTGGTAGAGAGATTAGTGATCAGTCATACGCAAAAATTCGTTTCCTGAAGAAAACTTATACCTCGTGACGAAACGTTCTCCTTTCCGGCGACACGTCCAATTACAACAAAAATATTGTCAACCTCTTTTTATTCCCTTCGTCTTCAAGGTACCGCGAGGAATCCACCCTGTCGACCCGACGTCAGTGTGCTTGACATTCAGGATTAATATTTTTCGGCCAGTCGCGGTAGGCGGCAAGAGGGTCGATAATACGCATCCTTGCCGCAAAAGCGGAAAGCCGCTTAGGCCAGCAACCGTGGGCGAAAAAGCTTTCTGCCAAGGGAAGGCTTACCCTCCTACACTCTTACGTCCCCGTTACGAAACGCGCGGATGTCTGTTTGGCGATAAAGCTCAGCGTCCCTTCCGCCTTCGGTACGTTTTCTTAGCCCCCGATACACACGGAAGCTTGCTCCCGTTAGAAAAGGATCAGTTTATGCCCGGCTGAATGTTATGAAATAGAAAAGGGAGATCAAAGATCGGAGATCTCAGATATAAGGATGCAATGAGATCACCCATAAATTTCAAAAGTGTTCGACGATGAAAGAACAAAAAAGAGTTCATCTTTATTTCTATGTATAGTTATATGTATAGAAATCTCGAATTAATATCGGTTTGCAATAAAATGTTATAAACAATGTAAAGTGGTGAATAACGTGTTGCTTAATTCGGCGATTTCAGACTGCGCATTGTCTGAGAGTATTAGCAAGAAAGTCTTTCGTATTTTCGTTTCTTACCACGGCAAATCCGGCTCTTTCCGTCTAGCGCACCGATTGTACCTGCGGAATAATAAAATTAAAAAGAGACCGGAGAATTGAGATTGGAGTCGCCGGGCTTGCGAGCCGAGACGCCCGAGACTTGTCGCTCAAGACTTCGCGCGCGCGCGTTCCCCAAGAAATACTAATTACAAAAGTAATTACAGCAGTAACAGTAGACACGATAAACGGCATTATCCCGCGCGACAAACGTAATTGCACGGTAACGGAAGGACAATTAACTGCTCCATTTTCGCGGGCAAACGGCGCGTTACCACACGTATACGCGCACACGCGTGGTCACACGTACGTCGGGTACAAAAACACACATACTCGTACACACACATACGCCATATATATATATGCGACGTTATTTAAGCTTCAGCTTACGTTACCGCGCGACGCTTACCGGCGCATCCTGCTATGCAAATGCGTGTTGAATTATGCATTCCGTCCGCGAGTTATAGATACATTCCCGCGAGCGGAAAACGCGCGCGCCGAGTTATTATTCCGTAACCCTTCCGCTAGGGCCGCGTATCGCGAATTCATTTTGCATTATAATTCCCGAAAGATTGCAACCGGTGGACGGATACGGGGCCGCCGCGCCGCGTCGGCTTAATATCGCGCCCGTTGCCCAGGGTGATCCCACATCCGCGACGCACAACGCGCAATGCGGTTTGAAACTGCGGGGAAATTAACCGGGGCTGTCTGCGCGATTTTTTGTCCCGCGCGGTCGTTTTTTCGGCCGTAAGCCGTTTAAAGTTCGGCCAATGAACCGATGATTCAGCGGCCGCGAACGACGATTTTCTGTCGCACTCGGCATTATTACGAGAGAGCGAGCGGTAACGAGGGAGGGAGATGCGTCGGATAAAAATGTCACGCCGTAAAACGTAAACGGTAGTAGCTTTCTGCCAGCTTTTTATTTGACATTTATTCGTGACACTTGTGCATGTGACAGCAGTATAGACGGTATGGTATAAAATGTAGGCACCATGCTAGGTTTTACATCTGACATTTGTTTCACGACACTTGTGTCTGACAGCGGAGAGCGGTAATATAAGCGATGAAGAATTTCTCTCAGATTGCATTACAATGAGAGAATGCTAGCGGGAGAATTAATGGAAATGTCATAAATGTTAAGTAAATTTAGCTCGGGCAACGAGATAAACGACATCCTATTAATTCGAATTATAGACACATTTAATTCAACTACGATTTAAATCCTCCGTTTAAATCCTTTTCAACAATTTAAATTACAAATCTTTCCAAGCGAGGGAAACTCGTTAAAAATTATTTCTTGTTTTTCTTTTAAAACAAATAAAACTTAAAAATTGACTTGAAAAACTGAAATTTTTATTTAAAAAAAATATTTCTTCGATTAAATATAAGTATAAATTATATCAAACATTCCCTTTTTTAGTTCAATTTTTCATATTTTTTTTAGTAAACGATGTTAATTGAAGTAGAATGTTTTTTTTTCGGGTAGAAGGAAGACGTACAGATTTAATTGCTAGAAAAACTGGTTACTTTACGCTTTCTCGCCGCTTTTTCGGACGATTCCGTCGAAGTGGCCATTAACGCGCTGCTAGAAAACTCGCTTTAACCCTACACGCGGCATATACACGAATATCCACGCGTGTGGCGAGGTGTGGATGCTCGCTAAGTGGTCCATTCAGCGATGCCTGACGGAATACATTACAGGAATAAGCCGCAGTTACAAAACTCTCGCTCCCCAGCGAAATCTCTTTTGTTCGTGACTTTTCAGGTAATTCTTTCCTCTTAGGAGAAAAATTTCCCTGCGTTCAGATAGGCAAACATATGGGAAAACCATCGCTCGAGATTATTCTTGATGTTCGCTATTCCTTAATCGGATTTTTATGAGACACTACTTTCTTAAGCTTCTTTCGGTATTCAAGGTAAAGTATCTTGTTAACCAAGCCTGAGATTAAAATTCGTTCAGACGAAATATATTCGTACAGATTATATTTAAACGATTCACAAATTCTGATTGTTATTTTTACCTAAAAAATAATACAACTAAAAAAATTGACTTCTTCGACTTTTTGTTTAGTATAAGTACTTGTAATCGAGTTGCGTATTATAAAAATTGGAAAAACAAACCGTGCTGATTCGCTCATCATGAAACCACTAATGCGAAATAAAAGGGGATTATGATTACGTTACCTTACGAAGCATCTCTTCGAGCGATTCCATGTCCAAGGCGGAGTTGTTGTTTTCGGTGTGTACGGGTTGCATCATTGGCAATTTATCAACTCCAGATGAGTCACTAGTCTCGGTGAGAGAGTTGTACTCGCGGGCACTAATCAAAATCGTTCGGCTATGATTTCATCGAATGCCATAAATATCGACGCGGTCGAAACTTATCACCTCGTAATCACCATCATTTCTCACGTCACATTGTCCATCATAATCGAAACTGTGTTCCCAATAACTAACTGTCTATAGACGGACAGATATGTGGTAGATATATGTTTGGATTCTGATACGAATTCAAATATTAAAAGTCAGAAAGTTATCACGTTTCCAGTCAGAGTTAAACACTGATTTAATCACCATTGACAAATTTAAACTTATAAAAAATCCAATTTTGCCATTTTCATTTTGCGTTTATTAAATATTCCTGACTAAAATAAAAAGTCTGATATTGTATTTTTGCTCTTATACAAGTTTAGTGAACATTCAGCAGGAAACCTTTGTCACATTATTGATTTTTGTTACACGTGCTTGTATATTAGGTCGCCGTGTGAAACCGCGGTTTTCTGTGGGTTGCGGTAAGAAAGGTTTGAGAAACAGCGAATCAGAGAGCCAAAAAGGAGGACGCTGTAAAACGGGACGAAAAGGGAGGGTTAATCTTTCGGCGGGGGCGAGAGAGACCTGCCATCGTCACACGGCGTCGTCATCGAGGACTGTCGAGAGCGTCGCTCTCTGCACGACTATTTTCGGACGTGGGGTATTTTTAAGCCTCGCTTTGGGAGTCCCGAAAGGCGCGATTTCCAGAAGAAAGAAACGCGCCGTTTCCTGCCACCGCCTGTCGCCTTTCACGATGCAGTTAGTCGGTGCAGCACTTCACGGACAATCGAGAAAGAAAATATGAAGGGGGAGGTGTGCGTGCGCGCGCGCGCGCGCGCGTTCTCACAGAGAATGTATACGTTCGTTTTCGACTAATTGAGACACAGGATAGACAGTAAAAATATATTTCAAACCCGACAAAGAGTTTTGTTCGAAGGATATTTTAAGCAATTTCCACGAGACGATAGAATGAGGTTCCCTTTCATCCATCTCACGAGAAGGATACACCTATATAATAATAAATAATAAATATTACATACAACGAGATAATAAAAATAAAATTCGCTTCATCTCTCTTATATAAATTTATATTCTTATTTATATTTCATTACTTAAAATTGTACGTCTCTTTGGCTTACCGCAGAGTTTACCGTGTGGAAAGTCTCGAAACGCGATATTTATTTTGTAAAAACGGAGAGATAAATTTTTCAATTCAGAATATTATATCTCCACGTTAATATCGAAGATAAATTTAGCACGAGATGAAAAAGGTACTTTTTCTCTGAACAAGCGATTTAATTATTGAGCGGCACCCAACCGCCGCGCCGACCGGATAATTATGGACGCGCGTAACTTTTTTTCACATTGATTTTTTTCACGTGCATCCCAACGCTGCTGGTCGGAATACAGCAGTCCTGTCGACTTCTAATTTTCGCGAGCCGCCGATAGAAGGGTCAATATTTATTCTCTCTCTCCCGATAATACCAATCACCGAGAGAGCGCGGTTCACTTTCGCCGCTCGTCCCTCGTTAAAGTTCGATTCGTTCCGGTATTTGGTAAGCAAATAGAGGCCGGATCACCGACGACAACCTGCCTGCCGCGCTATCACGTTATAAAGAGCCGAAGAGTATCAAAGGATGAAAGTAGTTCACGCAGAAAGTTAGTTTCCGCAATTTCGCGCTGCTTGTTCGCTCCGCGCGCGGTAGTTTTATTATTTTCCCCGCTCGAGATAAGCTCGCTCAATATTGACTTTAGCGACTGCACTGTCTGCAGATCGGCACCGGTTATTGTTATGTCAATAGTTAAACAAGTGAAATCACCATAAAATTAAGTGGAGTAGTCACGAATCGGTAATTTCCCGAACTAGAAATGAAATAAAAAAATGCAATCGGATTGAAGAGCTTATACATTGGCAAGGAACACTCATCAACTTTTATTATTAGTTTCTCAATATTGTAGTATCAAAAAATCGATCGATCCTAAATTGACAAAGAAATCTAGCTTTAAAATCAAAAGGCAAGTTCCGGAACATCGCGTATCTCTGTCTATAGAAAAAGATAGATTGACGCAAAAAAAGGTAGATTGACAATTAAATAAATAAAGCTTCACTTAAACTCTTTGGAAAATACACCCCTCAATTAAAATGCGAAACCCGGAGAGAGCGCGAACGCGCTAGATGCTATTATAGACGAGCCTTTCAAGTGCTTCCTAGCGCGTTGACGCGAGTCGAACGACATATGATTTCGATCCACCGAGATTTTTGTTCCATTCATGAGCGTCCGTGTCTCGTCGCTCGTCCCTTTATCGAGTGACATTCGTTTGAACTCTCTAACCAGCGAAACTCACGCGAAACAGCGCGCACACTCGCTCTATATATCCCGATGGCCCCATGATCAAAGCTTAATTGAAAAAGAGGAGGCCGATCCTGAATGCGCTGGCGACTGATAGTATCTGGAATAGATAGATACCGCTTTTATCTCTCTTGTAAGCGGATATATAGGTTAGCGCTTTGATCAAAGGGCGAAAGAGCTACGTAATTTTTTGGGGGAAAAATTAAGAAGCATTTTGTACGACACGAAGCCGGCAATTAATGGAACAGTCGGCTATAATAATAACTTAAGCTGAAAAGTGCGCTCAGAATTTTAGAATAAATTCCAAAGACGTATATTACTCAAAAATAATAATTGATTCCCTGTCCTCAAAAATAATAATTTAATACAATTTTCTAGATATAAATTGAAATTGTATTCTTATAATTAATTGCGTTCTTCATCAAATAAATGCCAAAGTTTTAAACTTTAAAAATTATATTGTTATGTGTTGAAAATTACTTAAAAGAAACAAAGGAAACGTTTAGTGAATAAAAGCAAAAAAATATATATATTGCCTCCTCACAACAGTATTTTCTTTAATTTCTAAGATTGTAAATTTAGATGAAAAATTATGACAGAGATTCGGATTCTGCGTAAAAAACGAAACACGTAGTTTTAATTATTTCGTCGTAAACATTCCTAAAATTCGATCTAATTCTGAGATCTTTAATTGTTTCGTTTGCCCTTATTCCCCGGATTTATATCGCCGACGTTTAAAAAGGGGAAGATTTATTCCGGTCGGGAAATTAAATTTCTTTAAGAACGATAAGAAAATACAAAACAAGTAAAAACACGAAACAAAAAATATAACATTGGATTAATGATGTAAAGAGATATTATTACAGGAATAAGGGTACGATAAGTGAAAGCGATGACATACAAAGATTGTGAAGAAATTTTCGTGAGTTACGAACCGTTCTTACAACACCTTACGTTAAAGCGAACGGATTTTGATCCCAGAATTAATTGTGTAACAAGTTCTAAAAGTAATTGCACGCGCAACTAGGACAAACTTTTGATTAATTGCAGTACAATGCGGCATTCTACAGCTTTCTACGGGGAGCGCGCCAGAATAAACGAGTGAAATTTTAATAAGACGGATCGACAAAAAAGTCAAGCAAAGTCACCATTTATTACAGTCTCTTTCAAGTTTCAGTACGGCATCTTTTTGTGTAATTATGTTCAGAAGTAATGCTCCCGGATTAATATTAAAGTAAAGCTTATTTCGAACCAAAAAAGAATACATTTTTATTATAATATTTGTAATATTTCTTTTTAATATCTATAATATTTTAATATCTATAATATTTGTTTTCATATTATATAATATTTATTATTATTAATATAATATTCACGATTATCAATTTACTTTCTGAGAGACTTACTTATTTCGTGAGAACGTATTTATTTCAAATTAAAAGTTCAATATTTTTACTGAAGAAAAATCAATTCTGAATCAAATAATCTATCATTATAACTTTACTTGTTTATTATGGGATTTTCCACGGTACCTTGCCGGGGCTGAAACTAAAAGTTACTCCGTAACTTACTCCTTTCGACTAAGCGCATAATGTATTCCAGTTTCTAGCGAATTATTTATAATAGTTTAACAAATCCTTCGTGCAATCTTTCCTCAAGAAAGATTCGATAAGACGTCAACTTTCATGAAAATTAAAAAGAATCAGCAATATTCTCGGGTAATACCACCGTTAGAAATATTGTAGCGTGAAACAACTGTGTTCGTGCGTCGTAAATCGCTATCGTATTTGCATTCCGATTGAGAAAGATACGCGCGGGCTTTCCTTGCGCGTGCATTAGATGCACTTACTGAAGCGAAAACGTACCTTTGTAAAGTTCTTTTATAACATCTTTTATTACTGTAACTTTTATTCCGGTAAGATAATTAAATAAAGAATTTAGAGTAACTATGACATAATAATAATTATACTTACAAAAAATACTTTTTAAAATAATAGCTATAGGTATATATAAGTCGTAACATATAAAATCACCAAAAGTATATCTCATAATTTATCATTTACCTGTGTTCATATAATTTCATATTTATGATTATTAATTAGTACTCTGCTTCTGATATCGCGGAATGTTTAAAAAGCGACCAAATTGCTAAATTCGTTAAAGAACATCGTGGTATTAAAATTAATTAATTTAACTCGAGAATAGCCTGTATATACTTTATGAGTAAATTGAACGAAGTTATTGTGACTGAAAGGTCTCTTTTGATTTCTCGTTTCGTTCGACGTGATTTAGTAGCTAATTGACATCGCCTTGGTAGAAAGAAGCTACTAATTGCTTTAACACCGCTGTTCAAACGTAACCGTTGGAAACGATGTTTGCTCATAATGCGACAAAGAAAGATAATTTAGTCTAAGAAAAGAAGATCAATTTCTCGTCTTTATGATTTTTGTATATGATAATAACAAAAGATATAAAAGTGACAATAATATACGTTGCGATTGAGATTTTTATCTAGTGTGAAACGCATTTGACGCCCTTTAAATGAATTATTGTCATTTACCATTATGTCTTTTGGAATTTGACTTTCAAAATTAAATACACCGGTTACACGATAATCGTATTGATCGCACGATTTAATACGACTGTCAGCTTGTTTCAGAATTCATTTAACAATACACCAATTCTTGCGATCAATTGCGACACATGCTCACAATGCTTTATCTGAATATAGTGCTTCAATCCGATTACGCTTGTTGGTAACAGTAACAGAAAAAAAAAATAAACGGAGGTAGTATAACAGAGTAAAATAATGTAATATTTGATTCGGAAAAGATTCGGTATATCAAGTTGATTAAATCATCAGCAGAGAAGAGCAATATAAACCTATAATCTGGGATACAATAATTTGAATATTCCGACAAGGACAAAAATAGTTTCCAGGATTTTTTACATTCGTCGAGATTTACATTTCCGCGCTCTCGGAAGATCGCAAAAATCGCTGGAAAAAAATCGCGGTGCATATTTACAAATGTGCTCCAGAATTCAAAAGTACTCTATCTGTCTCCCTCCCCCTCCGCTGCCCTGCGTCACGTCCTTTCCGCCACTTCAGATGTCAGTCAGGTATCGACACACAGGGTTTGACTGCCGTTCACGCAGAAACCGATTCGATTGTCCCCGAATTACGTACCCCTTTGTCCCTCATACGCGCCCACTTATCCCCCTCCGATAATTTACATCGTAGAACACCACGAGGGCGAGATCTCCCCGTCAAACGCGACGCTGGCGCGGATCAATGTGATGCGGGATCGCGGAATTGCGGATCCCGCGTGTATCCCGCGAGGGAGGAAGATCGAGAGGACGTAGCGCTCCGATCGCGTTTCACGGACCACTGAGGGGAAGTCACGTCCGTCGCGGTGGCAGCGGCGATGTTGGAGTCGGAGTTGCGTCGGGCGCATACGTCACATGCGCGCCTTGCGCGCAACGCGGCGCGGCGTGGCGCGGCGTGGCGCGACGCGACGCGACGCGACGCGACGCCGCCGTCGTCGCGTCGTCCTCGTCGACACGATAGCGAATGGCACTGTATACTCTCGTAGAGGGATGCGACGTGAGTACTCGTAAAGCGCCAAATCCGAGAGAGGTCTCGGATTATACGAGCCGGCTTATTCGACTCGCAAACTACTGGATAAATTCGGAATTATCAAGCTCGCGCGCGAGACTCTCGCGTTAAGTTCTGCTTTAAAGTTACGTAGTCTCTTTAAACAGGAGCAAAAATTCGTCACCGGATGGATTAAAGCACGATGAATCAACGATGACTGTTGCAATTAATAAAAATTACCTCTAAGCCGCGCTTCCCGATTAACGCGACTCCAAAGTAACTTCGAATACGCCGAAACTTTTGCGTCGCTTTTCACGAATGTTTTGCAATATTAATGTATGTGATGTTACAACGGATAGAACAAATGAACGAATTTTATTCTGACGCGATGATTTATGTCCACGCAAATTCGTCCCCTCCCAATAATACGATTCCGTGTATCTCTCCGCCGCACTCCGTGTATCTTTATTGCTGTCGTGCCATCTCGCCGATCCAAGACGTGTACCCATGCCGCCGGAAGTACCCATTAGACGAGAAGGAACTTAACAGTCTACGTTCGTGTCAACGGTAGTCGCCGTTGGTTACGTGATATTACAAGTACAACGATGCAATGCATTTGTGATAAGAAGCTTCGTATGCGAATCACCGTGTAATAATGTACATTTCGCCGATAATCTCGAGAGAGAGAGTTCCTTTTAATATTTAGCGGGGTAGACTATATAGGAAAACGTGACTACCGAAAATAACTCATCACGCAGCGTGCTCTTAGCTTGATTAATCGATTCCATCTAAATGAATTAATCCGGCATAGCATCGTTACGTATAGGTGCCATTTGCGGACGGTAGTTATGTCGAGAATTTTAGTGAAATTCCTAGTGACCATAATAATTTCTAGGGCCCTTATCGTATTATCGCGATAACCTACGCCACGAGTTTGAGAAAGTTCTTCATGTACAATGCGCCTTCGAGCTAATCCAATAACGTACGCGACGCCCTGGATCCGCAAAATGTCCCCCTCAACTATAGAGAAAGAGATCGAACTAAAATTAAATAGAAATATCTATTATAACAGACATCAAATATAGAAAATTAAGTGATCTGCGAGGGTTTAGCTTTATGAGAATATAAATAAGTAACGATAAGTAATAATGTCGTTTAATTGTTGAATTATGTAACGCGTTTAACGACGAGCAATTAAGCTCCTAAATATTGAATAAATTAGTTATAATCGATAAAATTAAGCTTTAGATTAACATCATCTCTATATAAAATTTCTCTAATTAGTTTAATTTTTCATTAGTTCAAGTATATGAGGTTTTTAACTGTTTTTTTTTTTTCGGTTCAATGTTTAGTACAATAGATACTATATATATATAGCACAGAAGCTATAGATAGCATCGCTGTAAAAGCAGACAAAGATTCCCTTCGGTTTCTTAAAGTTCGCTTAAGTGAATTTTGGTTTAGAAATAGCGATAGAGACTCTCAGAAGATCTTCTTTCGACAAGACGAGAAGGCGAGGCACATCGCCATCGCTCACAAACAAAATCAATATTTAATTTTACGGACTTTTATCCGTGGTCGAAACTGCAAGAGAAGGAAGCAGGGAAGAAAGGTGGAATAGAGGGAATAGAGGCAAGAGAGGGAAGCGGGGAATCTTTAAAACTCGATAAGGTTCGAGAAAATCGAGGTCGTTGGAGCCCTTTCCGAATCGGAAACGATCTATTCACGCGTGCATTTACAAATACGCACGACTACCCTCGGTGTGTACTTTAAACAACATTTTCTCGCGAATGTATCCGACGTTCTATTCTCTGTCCCGCAAATAAAAATACTTGCCGATTGGATAACGTTACACAAAGGATGACTGCTGAGAAATGTTTATCTATGCACGTTATATTAATAAAACTTAATAACTCTAATCTTAAAAATCTATGATAGTAATAAAATAAAAAAAAGTAATAGATTTTAGAAAATACTTTAAATTACAAGAATTTCTATTAATTTTATTGCTTTTATTTAATATATTGCTATATATTAGCAGTAATTATATTATATATAATATATAATAATTATACACTGTTAAAAATTCGTAGTATCAAATTATACTCAATTTGAGTTATTTTTAACCGTTCCTATAGACCGCCATTGCTTCTACTCGTTAATTTAACTAAAACAATGTTAACTTAACAGACTTAACTAAACCAATAAAGTTAAAATAATAAAATGTTATTTAACTCAAGGCATGAGTTTAAATTTCATCCTTTAACAGTGTATAACTGCTAATATACAGTAATAATGGCAGTTCACAATTAGTTCCTATATTCTAACTATCCTCGAACTTATTACGTTATATATGTTATAGTTTAATTATTTTGAGCGAGATCTTCTATCAAAGTGGATATTAAAATCTCGGAGAGGGATCAAGCTGATTCATTTTCAAGATATGCTTGATTATGTTTGCCGTCGTTGCCACAGAAATGGGAAGCCGAAGTGACTCCATAATATTAGCTCGTCCTACCAAATGCAAATTTAATGAGGCAGAAAAGATCCCACTTTCTTATCAAGGCTTCCTTTTACCTCGGTGGCTTCATAATTACGTTAGACTGTTATTTGAATTTTGCGTTATTCTATATAATTAAGATTTCGATTATAATATATAATTTATGGATAATTGGATGTAACCGATAAAACGGCGGAAATTATTCTGCTAACGCTCTTGTAACATTATCTTGAAATAAACGCGAAATCAGAACGGTAGAAAGGGACTCGCATGTAAAATAATAGCATTACAACCAGAGTAGAAATTCGCGATTAGACGTATTCGAATTCAGTTTGGCGATCCCGGGAGGATTTCCCGGCATCTGCGGCGCGTGCCGAATAACGTACGAGCAAACCCGACCAATGACACATCATTCGTCTCTATACTAATCTGAGTAAAAGAGATTAGATATACGACCGCAGCCATTAATTCAACGCGGAGATGCCGTATACCTCTCTCTTCAAATGTCCAATCTTCTTTACATTATATTTTCCCACTGTCTGCTAAGAACGCGAGTGAAATAATTTATTTGCTAGCATATAACACAGATTGATATATACAGCAAATGTATCAATTACCAAATGTTATTTCACGAAAATCGGCGCAGAATTTTTTTGAGTAAAGATTATAGAAAAAAACTCGAACGCTCTCGATAACAGAATTATTAATAAAAATCATAATTAGGAAGTGAAGTAATCCGAACTGTGTTCGGAGATTTTTTAAATATAGATTATCCGTTATTAATGGTGAGGAATGCAGCACGAAAGAAATGGAAGGACGCGGAAGATGAAAGTGCGAAGCTAAGAAATCCATAGAGCGTCTAATGACGTTTAGGACCAGTTGGAGAAGCTTCTCCGGTACTCGTCCCGTCAAAAATGTAGCGCGTACAACCCGGGACAACCAGAGGGTAGAGGGAGATGATGAATCATCGAAGGAACCATTTGTCATTGTCATAAACGGTACGGAGAACGCAAGCTTGAGTCGCGCCATTCAGTTCGCGCTCGGATAATTAACCAGCAAACATCCACCAATAATGCACTTTGGTGCCGCCGCTTCCGTTACGCTAGAAATCCCTTTTCCAATCGCTCTCTCTCATCTAAATTGTGCAAAAAGAAAGATCTTTTTTATCGCGCAGTGTTAACGATGTCAAACTCTTGCCAATGCTTTATTGCTACAAAATCATTTTTCTGTCTGAGTTTTTGCGACGTTCCATTAGGATTGGCCGCGTGTTCTAGGGTCAAAGTAGCCTTCCGGGGTTGCTCTCTCAGATTCAGATGTGTGCTCTACGGAAGTTATCCAACACTTACAGCGGGACTACCGCGACGTACGCGATGGGCGAATGCAACGACCGTTGACAATATCGTCATAAATCCGTCCTGCCGCCGCTAGATATTCGTTATTCCGATGCTATTTTCGCCCTAACGCTCTTCCGGTAAGAAGCGACTGCTCTAGTGCTCTAACGGGCGATGAGAGCGGAGTGAAAAAGCGCAGCGCGCGGGTATAGCCGCCCCGCGTATATTAGAAGAGACGAAAATTAGTCTTAATTTTATAAATAGCACTACCGGGAACAGACACTTATAGTTAATAAGCCTCCGGCGCGGAAAACGCTGCCGGGCCCCTTTAAGCCTCGCTGCTCTCTGCGCCGCTAATAGAGGGAGAGTGGATTAGAGCGCGAAGTGTAACAGAGATATAAATTTCGCATCCTACGCCAGAACACAAGTTCTGGCATAATACGCCACGTAAAAGAGCTGATCGGAAAGAAATGAAGGAAATAAAGCAGGACGAAAGAATAAAAAGTATAAAGTAACGTTATAGATAGTAATACATATTTGTTTAAGTGTAAAAGCGTTTCTCAAAAGATAGACAGAAACCATTTTCTCTAGTATTAATTACAATTAAGATTGCATGTTAGATATTCGTGGAATAAAGATTATATCAGAGCTTTAAAATCTGTAAGCGATTTTATCAGATAAAAGTTCTTGCCTATGCCAAAAAAATCAGCTAGTTCAACAAAAGAAAGGAAGAGAAAATCTTTAGATTATCTATCCCTTTATACGAACTGGGAAAAAGAATTATTAAAATTTTAGCAACGTTTTTACCGTCAAAGACACACGGTTGTTTGAAATTCTGCACGTTGATTGTTCTATTAAAGCGCTCCTTATTCTCAAAATGCTAATACAACCTCGAAATTATAAATATCTACGTCGGAGGTAAATACATATCTGGGAAAATGAGACTCTCGGTAGCTAGCGCGAAGACGAAGATGAAAATGAAGACAAAGTTGCCTCGCAGCCTCTCTCCGCCTCGCGATATTAAGACACTCGAGGCTCGCGCACGTCACGGCCCAATCTTCGCTCTATCTCGGCCCTGCACTCCATCTCGGCCATTTACATGCAAGATATTCCGGCGCGAGCGTACGTTCGTATCACAATTTGCATTACCTCTCTTATCCTCTCGCTCGCTCGTTCGTTAGCGGGGTCGCGAATAAAGGTTACAAGGAGGAACCGGGGAATTGAAACCGGGATAATTTCGGTGAAACCGTAAATTTCTTTCTCGCGCGCCGACGGGCGTTTCGATCTTTCGTCGACAATAGAAACGTGGTCGGGAAGCCCTTTCTTTCGCGTTTGCAACGTCGAAAAAATTACCGAAATTATACTGTTCTCGATATATCTGCTTTCATCGAGGGATATACAATAAACGACAAGCACACACATGAAATATCGGAATGTTTGTAAGACCAGTTCGGAGGCAAAAGGAGGGAAAAGTGGAACACCTGAGATATCATGAGTTAGAGGAACACTTCGGCTGAATTTTTCAGGGATCGATTTAAAAAACTTACGATCGTTTCCTCCTGCGGAACGAGCAGCAGACTCCTCGTGCGCAAGGTGGCATTCTCATCGCCCTTCATACCCGCTCGGTGAAATAGCCGGGCGGAAGAGGGGATTTTCACTTTACGATTCTCTCACCTAATCCACATAAAGGTCGCTCGTAAGCAGGAAGGCTCGATCGTGACGAGTACGATGATAGGGCACTCGCACTTCCTATTTCTCCCCCTTTCGGCCTCTACCTCTTTTTCTTTCACCGATTTACTGCAGCGTATCCCGTCCCTTCGGATCGATTTTATCGCGTCGTAATTTGCAACGACGGTCACTTTACCCAATAAACGCTCGTGTAAAAACTACAATTTGTACTTTTCTAAATATAGTTAATCCTAGTAAAGTGATATTACTTTTCGTATAGAAAAAAAACAGTCGAGCAAAGCATTAAAAGATACTTTGGTGATACGTTAAAAGGTGCAGCTGCATTTTACAGCCGCAGATATAATAATGAATAATAGTGACACGAAGGTACAAAACATATACCACATATTGTCTTGTTAGTCTCACTTGTCAGTTTTTGCTTTTACATCATAGAGATGTAGGTTTTGCGAGACGATCCGTACAGAGATCCGTATAGATACAATAAATCAATATGATTGAGTAAATCGAGAAAGTAGCTAAGGAAAAAAAACCGCACTTCTCAGTAACGGTGGTAATGCGATCGCAGTCGGAGGAAATGTGGAATCGCACAATTGGGCGCGGAAACGAGAAAAAGGGGCGCGTCGGCCGTACAGAGAGCGGGCAGTCTCGACGGTCTCGACTAAATATATTGTATATTTAACTCACCGCGCGTCTATATACGCCGTTACCTGCGCGAGGCAGAGCGAGAGTTTCCGACATTGAATTAACTCGGAACAATATATCGCCGCCATTGCATTGTGTACCGGGCAGGCGGGATTGAGCTTCCGTGCGCCCGACTACTTCATTTATCAAGTTAAACAATAGAAGAGACTACCTCCCCCAAACCGCCCCCGTCTTCGACCGTACCCTTCAAGGGGAAAAATTTCTTTCTCGCCCCCCCCCCCCCCCTCATTGAATCTCGCGCTCTCGCTCGATTTTTCGTCACACCGTAACACTCGTCCGCTTGACAGTTCACTCGTGGCAACATTCGTTACACAACGAATCTTTCTGCCGAGGGGAGCGATGATAAAGTAAGGTCTCCTCTCTCCCACGTGTGGTTACAAGATATTGCACTTTGCCACAGAATGGATTAAAAATGACAAGTAGATCTGACATAAAGTCAATACAACGAATTGATAGTTTAGCATCGCACCTGGAATCGCGGTGTATTCATGTACCTATATAAGTAGCATATCATTTATGGCGAAAATTCTTCATTAATGAAATTCCTTCTCAGTCGCGGCGGGCAGTCTGCAAGACTGGCAGTATTATAGATTAGCTCGTCGACCGCGGATTAAGAGCGCGCCGCGCGAATGGAGTTACGATGAATCTCTTTTCAATTAAATCACAAAGTTTCCCGGCAGACGGGGAGAAAGGTAACAGGGCGAGATAAAGTGATGACTAAGGAGGGAGAAAGGAAAGCCGGCCGGCGCGGCGTGGGCTCTTCTCCACGTCCTGGACGTCTATTGACGACCGTTATCGCTCCGAAGGGAGCCGCTTGACCAAATCACTCGATAAAAAGCCCATCGAGCATCTTATTTTTTTTTCTTTTTCTCTTTCTCTCTCACTCTCTCACTTTCTTTATCTCGATTTAAACCGCCCCCATTTCGATATCCGCGGGTCCCATTTGGTCAGCCAATTTCTTCTTCAGTCCTCTTTCTCGATTCGCGCGATTGCTAAATTTGGGTGATCTATCTTCTCTCTCTTTCTCTTCTTAAAAAGCTTTGATTTATTAGACCCAACTTACTTGTATTTTGCTCACTGGCCACTCATTTTGCGAAACTCTCTCATTATCTTTTGACGTAAAAAAATATCTTTATATTGCATTTTAATTGTATATATGCAAGATACTCTACACGAGAAATGCATGTGACGCAGCACTTCTTTTATCGGCATATTAATCGGAAAATCGAGAGTTCAACCGGCTGTCAATGGAAAATAGTTGTCCGGAGGAAAGAGGCATCGAGGATAAGTGGAAAACAAAGCGCGAAAAAGCGTGCTCTCCGCCGACCCCGGTAAAGTTCCTCGAGATAACTTTCCAAGCTAAATGGGATCTGCTCGTACGATCAACTTTTATTTTCACAAAATAGAGGAAAAGGGAGACTAACGGGTCGGCTGCGCGGGACCTTGGGCAAAAAACAAAGGGGGTGCGTTAATCGAACTTGGAATGGAAGGCTTTTAAAATCTCTCAACGCCGGACAAAAGAGAGCCCGCGATAATTGCGCATATCCATTTTATGTTAAGGCGACCGGGCGACTTTGGAGAGCGAAGAAGTGACATGCGTTTAATAGAGTATTGTAAAAGAACGAAAAAACCGGAACAATTAATTGCTTTTGTATGTATTAGACAGTTTAATTTAGCGATTGCAGGTACAATAATAAGATTATATATATAATTACTTAGGATAAACTCGAGTAAGGTGGCCATAGAGGAAAGATGGCCAACACATGTTTATTCCAAGTTTCATGGCGAGCTAGATTGAAAGAACATAGGTTAGCCGTCTTTCCTCTATGGCCATCTTACCCGAGTTTACCCTAATTATTCATGATCGTCCATTTATCAAATCTTTCTAATTTATATATGCTGAATGGATTCTTGCTAATGCTTTTCAGTTCTTCTTATATTTTATTCAAGTAAATTATGTATACTTCAAAATATTACAAAATGCTAAAAAGTTTAATAAAGTACGTAAAAGTAATTTGTATATCTGCATTAAAATCTAATCTATGCAGAATCGTGCGGTGTAACTTGGATATGCGAAAAGTTTTGCGAGTTACTGTATCACAAATAACGGAAGAAAGATTGGCGTTTCTATCCACCTAAGCCCACGGTGGATCACTATATCATTTTTTGGCAGACAAATACCGAACGGTAAACAAGGGGAAGAATGCGGCGGAAGTGAAAGTAGAGGAAACATAGGAAATCCGAAAAACGTAGGAAATTGCGCGTGGTCTCGTATATCTCGAAAATTGGATTCGAATCGAGAGATTCGTGGCCGTGATAAATTCTCGTGCTGCCGAAGAGAATTTCGTCCGCTTTACTTTCAAACTTCTGCGCGGACTTTCGCAACGTATTCAACTATTCAGTTATTCAGTTTTCAACTTATTTTACTTTCGTCAACAATCTCAAGTCGCTAGAAAATAATTATAATATTAATTTTTCGCACATGTAAGAATATACTTAAGAATATTACCAAAATAATGCATGTAAATATTATATATATAGATATATATTATATTTCCATGAAAAAATACGTAATTTGTATTAGTTTTAGTAAATGCCTGTCTCTCTTCTGTTTATTACTCGAATTTATCACTATAAGTGATTATTACCATTTATATATATTTTAAATACTTTAAATAAATAAATTATATATATGTAATTTTCACTAATTATATAACAAAAAATATTATATAATATTTCAACTAATACTTCTAACATATACTTCACGTTGAAATATTATTCAGCTCTGACGATTACGTAATACGAATAAACTTTCCTCTCTTTTCTGTAGTTTCATTCAGAAAAGAGAAGAGAAAGGTGCTCTTATCGCGTACGCGAGGGCGAAAGTGCCATGTGTTGAAATTCTACTTTGTCGTACTCGACGGCGTCGACAGACGATATGTAAACGCAAAGGGAGATAGACAAAAAAGGGTACAGTCGCAGAAGAGAGAGGAAGATGGATAGGGAAGTCGAGACGAACTACGGGAGATGTATGCTTCATGGAAGATACAATAGAACAAGCTTCTGGACTTGCAAATCCAACAGAGGATATTCTCTTACGCGCGTGTTCTCTCCTCTCTCCATCTCTTTACTAAAACGAAATATCGATCTTTTTTCGAAGGAACATATGACTGCAGGGCGAGCTATATCGAAAAATGGCCGTGAAAGAGAGTGCCATAGAGTCGAAAATCTCTAAAAGAAACATTACTTTTTAAATAATATATAGAAAATACACGCGAGGAAAAAGTGTATCAAGTCCAATAATTATGTTGGTTAATAAAGATTATATTTAAACGTATGTTATATATGTCCAGTTCTATTTGATGGATACGATAAAGCTTTTTACGTCAACCAAACAACTATCCATTTTATAGAAGTTCTCAAATGTGCTTTGCAGTGACGCGCAGAGTGGCCTGCGAGGAAAGCAGCAATGAAACGCACTTCATGATCCACGAGCTGTATACATAAGGCTCGGCTTATACGCGCGTTGCAATATGTAACTGTCGCGACGCAAGCCAATAAATACGCGAGCTTTTTTCTTCTTTATTTTCTCCCACATGCAGGGATAAATGGATCGGCCGGACGTGAGCTTTAGGTTGATCGTGCGGTTCGACAGATATGCCAATTGGGATAGACTTCATGTTGAATTTAAAAAAAAACTGTAACAAGTGCAGAATTGTGTTCCCATAAATACTTTCCACGAATATGTTATCAAAATTACACTAGCCAAAATCAATATTTAAAAAATGATCAAGCTATTGGACTAAATTAGATACTGAAAACTTATTAAATGCGTCCCGAATGTGCTTTTTGGGCAAATTGCACTTTTCGACCTTTATTGCAAATAATATTTTATACCATTTGTCGGGCGATTAAAATGATTAATATTCAGCAAATAAACGGCGGTTGCAGAATAAACATGCGCGACCGCCTCGTCGATATTCCTACACTCCGTAGACAAACCGTGTCCATCTGTGGGTGTAATGGATGCGAAAAAAATCAATTGCCGCCCAAGGGCTTTTAATCACCGGAGCCTGTCCTTTCATTTCCGCGGCTTGTGTCGGCTGTCGAACAGTCTCAATTCCTTTTTTTCCCCCTGTGCTCAGCATCAGCGGCAGGTTTGCAAAACGGTTGCGCATGACAAACAGAATGAAAATTCAACCGTCCCTCCCATTCTTTCACGCAGATGGATTGTATGAAAATGGGAACAACGCGTGAATTATTTAACCTTTTTGCGGCCGACGAGTCTCATTTTTTAGCTTTAATTTAAAACCTGCTGCATTACCGTAAATTAAAACTGAATAAAAGCAAAGTAACAGTTTCTAATAAGTAGAGAGCAAGAATTTCGAAAAAGACGTAATAGTAATCACCCGTTTAATAAAACCTCGAATAAACCTAAACTTTATGGCAGACGGACTGGTGCATGTCCTTCGGAAAAATAGCTGAGATACGATATTATCGATTTAATCATGGTAATGAAATGCCAAGATTAAAATAGTAACTTAAGTATCTTTTTGAAGCTCTCTTATTAAACTGAAAAAAAAACCAAATATTCTTAATATTAAAGATATTAAAAAGTAAAAATAAATATAAAATATTAAAAAATTTCATCAATTCTCTACGGTATAACTTATTTTATCATGACTATCTCTTTCATTCGAGAATGGAAGATGATATAAAATATAAATATATAAATTTTTACTCAAAATTAAAGACACGTAAAGCAATACTACGTCTCTGTTTTTACGTATCACGAAGGGAATGTATATATAATTTAATTATGCTTCGTTTCAGCGAAGCATAATTTATCCTTTTTATTTGACTCGCTTAAAATTTTTGCTTGAGACATAATGCAGGAGGTTTAAAAGGTTTTCCATCACCAATAACACATTCTCCGGAGCGTGGGTAATAGAATAAAATCCCGATGTGATTAAAACTCGAAATTACTTATTACTCGAGCACAAAGTAGATGCCGCGGTCGAAAAGAGAGTAACGGCATGGCAGGCAAATGATATTAACGTGTCCATCCGTCTAGCGAGGTCCCAGGTTAAAAAGAGTCCATCTGGAGAACACGGTCTCAGTCCGTTACGCGCGAGCTTTATCGTACGTCAGATAGAACAACCCCTCAGTGCCTCCGATCCCTTCGTGTTGTGCCTCTCGCCCTTATATATATGCCACGACTGCGACAACGCTTCCTCCCTCGCCTGGTGAGACAATTTCTTCGAGATTCACGCAATCCCGGACTTTGGAAACCGTTCCGTGATGCCGTAAACCGAGGAATCGAAAGGAAGGAATCGGAATTGGCCGTAATATCGCGGTACCGAATCACCGCTTTTGGGATATTTAGGAGAACCTACTTTTAGAATATTAAAGAAAGTTACACACAATACATTTTACGTGTTCTGGTTTCGCAAGTTTTCCGAATTGTGCAGCCGGAAAAGTAATGTAATTTAAAATCAAACGAAAGCGAGTGTGAATCGGTTCACGTGGGTCTAAAAGTTAAAGAAGGTCGCGCTCGCGGAAAAGAGACTGCGCGCGCTTTTCGGGCGGGTGATATAGCGCTACAAGTACGAGAACCGCCCCAATTTACGATTACGAGGCACATGGGGGCTCAAACGAAGGGTTAAACCAGGTTTAATCAATTCTCGCCGAAATGTGCCCGGCGTATCTCGACATTGATGGCGGATTTATCGAATTCCATGGAGCGAGCGATCAAGAAAACTGCGAAGAATAGAACGAATAGATCGAAACGGATTTAAAATTACAGCAAAAATAATAAGCTATATTAGAAAAAAATACAGCAAAAAATTAAACGCTCCGTATATCACAAAAAAATTATATAGGTAAATCAAATAATATACGTGCAAGCATAAGTAAATTCGATATACACTCATCTTAATTCACAATTATAATGGATGATGTGGAATTTAACATGTTTCCCTGTACCGTAAGAAGTTATATCAATAAAGTATGTAACATTAAATATAACTATATTATATTATCGTCATAAATCCATCTCATTGAAAAAAATTATATGCGCCGTTGTTTCGACCTCATAATGGCTCATCTCTGTCATATACTATCGCAGTTATCGATATACTCTAAACAACATATATTATATTCTAAACAATTAACGTTATCCAATAATTAAAATATGGATATATGTCCATCAAACCTCTACAAATACGATATATGTAAACCGCGATTCAATTATAACTATGCGAATATAGAAATTATTATAGCGTTAGATAAACATATCGTAATGTTCAATCAAATTATTCTTGTTTTCTTTCGTGCAACCTTTACGTTTGTTTCGCCCATAGCGCACGATATAGTACTGCTTTGATCTTTTTTACTTCGTTGTTGGACAATCTCATTCGAGGAAATATCTTAAAAGATATCGAAAAGTTCGCTACTCGTGGTTCAGGTTGAACAGTTTTTCCTACACCTCGCCTGTTGTCTTCCCACCCGTAAACGATAACGCAACGGACCGCAATTCAACGCGAAAAAGTCAAGAGAGCTACGTTTAACCGATGGCTTACTATTTTTCGGACGCAATACCTTCGCGGCGCCGAAGTTTTCTCGTAGCCAGACAGAATGCCCGGGCGGCGGCGTCGCGGCGCCGCTCTCTCGCAATACAGTGGAACGAAATAGAGATAGACGGAGAGAAAATATCGTCTTTTCTTGATTGTATTCTAAGAATACTCGTTAAGAATATATTTCACAGATAAAGATTTCAAATTATATACCTATGTTTATTCCTGCGTTTACGTTTCATATAAAATATGTAATAAAACGTAATTTTTTAAAGCAAAAAATGTACAATGTAATTAAGTCAGTTAAATAAATTCGTTGTTTAGACAATATACAAGATAGGAAACTTTTTTCAGAAACATATTATTCTTAAAAAAATGTGGCAAAGAAGTATAACGTTTACGGAAATTTTAATCTCTTTTTCGTGCGCGTGATTTTGATTACATCATTTTATTTACGTAATAATTCGTCATTAAGCAACGCATATCTGAACAAACAGCAGTCAATTTGAAGCTGATTGCCACACTCTATGATAATATTGTCCATATTCTCATTATATTATCATGTTACGTATACGATATCAAACGCATAAACTATATGCGATAATGTTAGGTCAAGTAGTAAAATAAGAAGTAATCAAGACTTCTTAGATCATTCCAATTATATTTTGATAAAATTAATGATTATTATTTTTAAACATTCTTTGATAGTTATTGACCAAATTCAATTTTTGAAATTCTTGTAACAAGAATTAATTTCATCATTAAAAAATCATTGCGTTGTCCCGTTTATCCGACGCCCTCAATTAGCTCATTTGACCTTACATAGCTAAACGCATTAATTAAAATTCATGGCCAATTATAAAACGGATCCAGCTCTCAAGTGTGACCGCGTTGTCGTGCAATTGAATCATCGCTTTGATCCGCTAAGACTAACGTACTCGTATTTCGACTAAGGCTCGTTGTGATATTTAAATCTTGCATCAAAAAGCATATTAGATGGAGATGTTCAGAAAAAAGTTTCATATCTGGAGACATAGATGATTCAATAATTACGTTTTGATTAAAGATCAACTGAAGATGTACTCAGCTGATCGCAAAAAAACGAATAATTACTCCTATAAAAACTGATCTATAAAACTATCAATAAACAAGGATGAATAGACTAAAAATTAGAATAAATGTTTTATTTATTTAAAAAAGTTGATAAAATTAATAATTATTGTTTTATTATTAAATAAATTGATGTTATCTGAGAGTAAAATATTTTTATTCATCTGTCGCTTAATGCCTCCTAAGCCTCCTTTCCTCCTCTCAGATTAGCAATCGTAGCACTCGTATAGCACAATACTCGCGTTAATTACGAACATGCGTAATTATCAGAATACAATAATCACGCAATACTTTATGCGGCACTCCTGATATTAATCACGATGTATATTTTACTAATTGGAATTCCATCGAAACATGATCAAAAATAAAGCAAAAATGTAATATGAAGCTTGATGATGCGCTCAATATATCCACAAATCTCGAAAATTAATATTACAATAAACTGCACAATATTAAAATCGAGTTAATGGCTAATTCAGGTGCTATCACGCGAAGAGGTACAATCAAAATTCAGCATTGCATATGCGCAATGTATTTCGAAAATGTAAATTTAATGAAATACATGTACCTATTATTAATAATAAATGACCAATATATCGCGACCTTCTATATTTTGAATTATGCAATATTCGTGTATTAATCTGCATTTACAATCCGTGTGAACAAATTATATTTAAAGAGTGATGGCAAAAAGACCTGTTTTTTCGCCCATTTTTTGGGGACCTCGAATTTCAAAATTTTTTTTATGCCAAATAGTACTATTAGAGGAAACATTAATCCCAGTAAAATTTCAAGATGAGCATAGGCACGGTTCCGGAGATACAAGGGGGTGAAAATACGGGATATCGAAAATTCGTATAAGGGTAACTTTGTCATTTTTAGAGATATTTTAAATCCGCAAGCGGGTGCTGTTTCGGAATCGTTTGTAAACCCGCTTGCGGATTTAAAATATCTCTAAAAATGACAAAGTTACCCTTATACGAATTTTCGATATCCCGTATTTTCACCCCCTTGTATCTCCGGAACCGTGCCTATGCTCATCTTGAAATTTTACTGGGATTAATGTTTCATTTAATAGTACTATTTGGCATAAAAAAAAGTTTGAAATTCGAGGTCCCAAAAATGGGCGAAATTTGCCATCACTTTTTGCAAAAAATTTAAAGCTCGCTACAAAATACATTAAAACAATAAGAATCATTATTGAAATTATTGACTCTATAAATATCGCGATAAAACAATGCTTTAAAAGTTAAAAATTCCCATCCTCTGTCGCTTCTCAAGTAAAATGAGTAAGGCGTGCGAAATATTTGCCTCGATAAAAGTTGTCGATAAATTAACAGTCGTCAATCGTGTGAATTACTTAATCACACGTGCTGATACGTGGCTAATTCGTAGAAAATAATCGCGTTTCGATGGGTAATTATCGATCATATAAATATCGTAGTGAAACAATGCTTTATAAAACAATTCCCATCCTCTATCACTTCTTATAAGTGAAACGAACAAACCGCAGGAAATACTTGCTTCGATACAAGAGATACCTGCTTCGTACATACATTTATAATCTCTAAAAAATCGATTATTGCAAATAGGCTGGATCTCGAGGCAAACTTCATCTGAATTTCTCAAGTGAATCGTGATTGCAAATGTAATGAATACCAAGCTGAATCTCAAAATCTACTTATTAAACCGTATCGTGTCTCGAAACTGGCGTCAACTAGTTGTAAGTTCTCAAACAGAAACGCAAATATAGATACGATCTAGAAAATGTTAGCGGACTTATAATGTTCGTGTCCAAGATGTCGCGCACGAGACTATCTCTTCTTTTATCGGAGTTTAAATAAAAATAATTTTTAATGAAACTTGAGCTATAAATGGGGCTATAAAGCCACAGAGAAAGGCTCGCCGGTACTGCGCTAGTGTAAAGTATGGTATCCTAATCCTCCGCGCCAATTCTCCAAACTTGAATTTCGTCGAAGTTTCGCGTAAGCTTAACTACTAATTGGGCGCAATGTCCGCGGCTCTTGGAAGTGTACTATCCGACACAGACGTCTATTACTACGAGAACTTTGCAGATTGTAATTCCCTGTCTCGCTCTGTCTACCTATTTTATCAAACCTACACACGGACGCGCTTGGAGAGACGTTCGTGTAACATTTGTACTCGCTTTGTATCCCGAATTACGTTACGGCGTAGACAGAATACCTATCGATAAGCTGTAAGGGATATACCTGTAATGATTAGAACTTCCCATATCATCTAGAATTACATTCAATTTATACAAAACTGGAAATAAATTAAATTATTTTTTAACGACACGGGATTTACTTTGCAAAATTATGAAAAATGTTGAATCACTCTCACGAATTTTCACAGATTAGCAACGAAAATCGGAGAAAAAAAATATCACCGTAGACAAATGTCCCGATTGAATTTCTGTAAATGTCTTCTTTCCTGTAGAATCACGTTGATTGGGGTCTATCTCGGAATCGAGAATCAGGTAACAACGAACTTGACACAGTACTGATTTTCGAGATTGTGTAGTGATTTCAAATCTGTACTGAACCTTATACCGAATTCCAAAGACGTATGCTTGAAGAGACGTTCGTTTTTATGGCGATAGATATGTCATTGTTTCGTTTTTCTTTTTTTTTTTACGTTCGAAAGACGTATTGTCACGAATTATTTATAGATTCAAGTTGATTGAGCACCACATCGATACTACGGCAATAGCACAGTGACACGTGCAAAAGCTATCGATAGCGATCCATTAGGATGAAAAATTAAAGGCTACAAGGGTAGGGCGAGTCGATCAACAAATTAACCGTTCGAAATATTGCGTACGCACTCAAGGTAGGCGCAAACAAATCAAGATAATGGCGGATATTTCACGCACATGGCAATGCTAACCGGTATCTGTCTCGCATAGGTCCCGGGAGATTCGAGCGCGTGCGTCCGGTGCGTCCCGTCGTTCGTATCGATAGAGAGACGAGTCGCCTATCCGTCTTTATTTGTCTTGTCTCTATCGCGCATTTTTCTCTTTACCACGCTCTAGACACTTTTCCGTCAATTTTTGAAAGTTTCTACGTGTGCGTTGTGCGTTGCAGAAACTGATAGCGAATTAGAAAAGAGTGATACTGTGTCCCAAAAGGGACATTCGTAAAAGAAGGGGGAAAAAATTATAAAAACGGGATAAGAAGAATAAAAAGTGCTCTATCACAAAAGTCACACATCTCCATAAAGGAAGAAAGAAAAAAGACTCTTTTCTTCTCGAACGCCTCCTGCAAACGCGTAACGAAAAGTCGATGGAGGGTTTTTCGAGAGAAAACTAAGCTTCGTTAGCGTGAAAACTCATCAGCGCGAGGACTGCCAAACGCAGAGAAAGGAAAAACAGTGGTAACTGATGGCGTGTTATATAAATTTTTCATCGGTTTAATTGCAAACCGGTTGCCAATATTAAATGTTCCATTATCGGAGAAAGTAATGAAATTATCGCGGGACAATTCTTCCGCTGTAGGTATTTTAATTCCGTTAATGTTTTATTATTGTCACGTTTACACGGGGAGTATTTGAAAAGCGTGGCTTCCAATATTGTACGTATTTTAATTTACAAGATACATAAAACAGAGAGGTTTTTTTGAATGCAACGTGTTGTCTAAAAAAAGGTATACAGCGGGTAAGCCACACGCGGTTTTCCAAGGTTTATTCTGTTATATAACAATTAATACAGTAATTTTGCTTTAATGTAAAGTTTGTTCGATGTTATATAACTATTAATACCGTTACTTTACTTAGTTTACCTTAATATAAGACTTTTCTCCCTCAGGGATTAATATAAACAAATTAAAAAGTGTTTTTATATACTTTAAAATAAACGAATTTTCACTCGATAAAATAATTCATTACATTTTTATAAGTAAAGAGGATGGAATAAGTATGGAAGGACTGTTTTGAACGTTATGACGTTGACAGACGTCCTTTAAAATCCGTATCGACGTTCAAAGACTCGTGTGTCTTGTCTATTGTGGCGTGAGGACTTCCATTAATGCCACACGCGCGGCGAATCAATATTAATATTAGCTACATATGTACATACAGGATGTCCCAGATCCAGCGGGCCACCTTCTGTCTAAATATTCTTGGACAAAAATAGAATCGGTTTTTGCTAAACAAAAAGTATCGAGACCTCGATTGCTTTTAACTTACGACTGCTGGAAGATTCTTTGAGAATATTAACCTTCAAAGATACAAACGGATTTAGTAAAAATCCCTTTTACTTTATTGAATTTGTATAATTGTGATTAATTACAATGATAATTAATGCTGAAAACCGGAAACTTGTGAAATAATGAATTCTCTCGATATCTTCGTTGAAGAAAGATCGATTCCAAATTAGTCGAAGAAGAATTCGTGGGTGAAGAGAGGGATCGTTAGATCTGAGACATACTGTATTATCGGGAACGCTTAATAGCTGTTGGTACACGTCGTTCGAAAATGGAATTGAATAGAGTAATGTGCACGCTCGGACAATATTCCCTCCCTGTCGGCGTATTGTACGTTTGCCTAGATAATGAGACGTCACGGTCAGTTCAGTGCGGCCGTTATTTATAGTCCACAATTGATTCTACACACTCTCCTTTCTCTATTCAAGCCGCTATACAATGTAGTACGTGTGCCCTCATGCATATCACATTAAACCACGTGCACATCGGAAAACGATGAGTGATAAGCGACGTGTTGCGAACAGTGAAGAAGATAAGCTCATGTATTAAACAAACTCAAACACGTTTAATAACTTTACACAAACATTATTCAGTATGTTTCACTTTTGTTGGATCAATGGCAGAATATTAGATGAGTATTAAGCGAACCGATCTTTTTAAAAGATAAAGAGAAGCAGCGAGAAAAGATTTTATATCATTTTTCTTCATTTTTCTATATTTTCGATATCATGTATCTACAGAATTTATCTTCAAATTTGAAAGTCTGCTAAAGTCCGCTTATAATGTAAGCTTCAAATTTTTATTCACGCAACCGAGTTTTTGTATATTTTTACATGTTTGCGCACAAACATGTTTACGTCGATACACAAATAATTGTATTTTAAATCCGCTTTGCGTTACAAGAATGTTCACTATTCAAAATAAGATCATCGCACACGAGGGTAGGAAAACCTATTGCCTCGACTCGTAAATCCGTTTGGGATCCCTTCCGTGCGAAAGATAGCCCCAAGATACATCAAGGATTTCGTCTTGAATTTTGCACGCGCTCAGGGGCACGCGGCTCCCCGCTTCGATAATATAAACAGCACCCGCTTTCAGCGAAAGGTTACGCCGCAAGAGGATACACGGCGAGGTTGAATATGTTATCTGTGCAACGTGAAAAATAAATAAAGTCAATTTGCCGGTATATTCCTAAGAAAATATTACAGTCAGAACTCTAATCATTCGAATTACTATTCATCTTAAATATTTTTCCACAGTAATTTAGTAAATTTCATACACATTAAATTATTTTAAATATTTTAAATATTTAACAGAATATAAAACAGAATTCTAAAATATTCAATCGGTTTGTAAACTATCTCTTCTGTCGATACATCATGCTGTGAAGCTTCAGGAAAATTGCAAGCTTTCGCCCGTAGAATCTGCCTTGCGTGGCAAAAAAACATGCGGAAAGAGATAATATCACCTGGACCATTCGTATACGGATATGGACATTGCGATACGGATATGTATCCGCGATACGGTTTCCCGATTCGTCGTTTAGCTCTCGACCCTGTTCCCTGCCGGTGAGAAATAAAAACGACCGTTGTAACGCGGCGGGTAAGCGGGCGGGGACGGGTGGTAGGTATTGTGGAAAAGTTCGTAAAAAAAAAAAACTGTCAGCGATATTACGGCGTGTCCGCCGAGGCGGACGTATAATTTCCGGTCTGACGTTGAATCCTCGTCAACGTGTGCTCCATACACGTCCATTCCGCTGCTGTCGCGGCACGACGCGTGTCCCACCGTCTCTTTCGCGAGGCAGTTTGTTTGCGTTAAGCCGCGTATACATCTAACGAATGGATGAACAAACCTGAACATACCCATCAGGGAATCAAACCGAAGCGTACCGGGAACGGGGCTTTCTCTCAATTTTTTCGTCTCTTTCTCTCTGTCCTATAATATCGCGCATTAATTCAAATCTTACAAAAATTTCTCAAGCGTGAAAAATTCTTCAAACACATCTGAATTAATTCCCACGCTTGTCATTGTCTGACGCGCGGGAGAACATGCACAGAACCGCGTGCAGCGGAATGTATTTTTTCAAAACAACAGCCGTATTAACTGTCGTCCGCACTCCGCGGGAGCTTGTTTCGCTAAATGATCGATGCGGTACTTACATTTTGAAGAGACAAGAAACAAGCCGACGCCGAACAACGCGATGCGTCTATGTGCCTTATCTAAGGTGACGGCGTTAAATCGGCGCGCGTGGCCGCGCATACTAAACAGACTGCGAAATATATATTTAGGTTCGCCCCGCCACGCACTTAAGCTCTGCGTGATTTGTTTAACGTATGCCGCGTATATCGGATAAAATTCCGGTCAACAGATTCGTTAACCATCGACCCTTGGCCACGAATGGCTAACGTAATGCGATTAAACAAGATAAACGATGTACATACTTCTTATCGCGGCTTCTTGTTGGATCTTATTGGATCATTAATCATTGCACTACTCCTCAACTTCATCTTTTAACACTGTTTTGGAACAGTGGGATAACAATTAACTCTTTAGCTGCTATATATAAAGACGAATGCCGTATGTGAAGACTTTAAATAAGTAAATATGTAAATACCTTAAATATTTAAATAAGTTAATAGACTTTAATAAATTTTATAAATCATTTATTATTGAAAAAGAGAGCTATTGCGAGCTCGAATTTTCGATTCTAGTCTTAAACTCCAAAATGTTAAAGGTATAATAATTATATCTTATTTATCGATAATTTCAAAAAGCTGTTTTGCATGCAGCTAAAAAGTTAATTCACAAGGAAAAAACGAGCATAAACTTACCTTTTCTCGGAGCATGTCCCTCACCCTGGTCGCTTGACTCCTGCTCCTGTGCAGCTCCAGCTGCAACTCCAGACACCTCTCCTGCCAGTTGAGCTCCTCCACTGTCGTCGTGTACCCGTCGAAGCTCTTGGAGGTGCTGTAAGTGGGCCTGACGTCCAGCTTCTCCCTCTTCAGGTCGACGTTGCCACTGGCGGCTCTCGGATCAACGAACAATCTGCTCGTTTCGTATATCCGCGAGGCCGGTAGCTGCTCCGCCTGCGGTTGTCTGCCGGAGAACGAAAATCCCCTATCGAAGTGGCTTCTACCGCTCGAAGGTCCCGGATCATAGTTCGATCTTCCTCTACAGAGAGGACTACCTGGTTCCTTTCCGATGTCGTAGCCCAGGTCGGACTGAACCGGAGTGACAAACGTTCTCTTATCCGCATACTCCACGTGACCGCTCGATTCGGATGTGAAGTCGTACGGGCTGCACTTGGGCTTTTCACGGAGCTCGATGTAACCGGCGCTCCGGGCGCTCTCGGCGAAGCTCTTGTCCTTGTGGAAGAACAGATTCGGCACGTTGACGTAGGGCGAGTCTCTCGCGTGCACTACCGGCGGCGGGGCGTCGCCGTCGGCGCTGCCTCCCGCATTGTTGTTGTTATTGTTGTTGTTAATGTTCGCGGAGACGGAGGTACTGGCGGTGCTGATGGCTGTGACGGCGGCAGCGGTTGGGGCGCCGACGTGCCTAGGCCGTGGCGGTGGTGTTGGAGCCTGTCGAAACTGTCGCGGCCACAATCGCGGGCTATCGGGTCCGGCTTTGGAGCCGCTGGCCGTCCCGGCGCCGCTCGGACCCGCTCGAGACGATGACGAAATAGCGGCGACGACGGTGGTCGTACCTGCGGCGATTGGGCCCGATTGACCGGCGGCTGCGGGCCCGCCGCTCGCGTCTTGCACGCGCGCGCCCAGCCGCGGGCTGCACGGCGCCGAATTGGAGCCGAAGTCGCTGGCGAGCCGCGTGATCGGATCGAGGATCTGCGAGAGGCGGCGAGCCGACGACGAGCCGCGTATCTCGTCCATCGTCCTTCGTGATTCGTCGTTGCTCGTCGACCTTATAATGACGCCTCTTCCTGCCCGCCGACTTCTGTTTCCTGCCGTAGGATCCTCAGCGCATCTGGCAGCCCGTGCTTATGCTTCTTCCCTCCTCGGGTTATCGCGTTCTTCCTGCGAGGGATCGACTCGATACCTACGCTCGGGGAGCAAGAGCTGCTCATCCTCGCCATTTCGTTACTTCACACGCTCGTATGGTCATCGTCGAGCGCGACATCGGTCTCGGGCTTGCGCTGCGACCTAAAATAAAGATTTCTTTTTTGAAGAAATATTATAGAACCTTAGTGATAAAGTAGGGAGGGACGACAACGTTATCGCGGATACGGTTTCACCGAACGATGGAAGCACCCATTTTTTACGTAGGGTACTGCTATAGGGATATCATGGGCCTCTATCTTGTCAACTACCTGATATATTTTCTGATCGTATCTATAGATTACAACACTACGCAGTAAAATTTCGCATTATATATTATTACATAATTTAATAGTTTAATTTTAGTTAAAGTTGTAATATAATATGATTAACGATTCACCGAGAGAAAAGCGAAAATATTTGCTCAGGTTTCTTGCCGGTTCGTTATCGTGAATATTTTATTGGCGAGATATGGCGCCAAAGTCGTCTGTCGCCGAGCGCTTCCGACGTTTCGGCGACAGAGGCAAGAAAAGTGCGACGCGGAAAGATGGCACGCAGGGCTGCAAAGTTTATTTTAAGGTCGACGTTAAAAGGAGCCAAATGAAAAACCGGATGGAGGGAGTGGA
The DNA here is from genome assembly GCF_030848795.1 of Temnothorax nylanderi. Classification (NCBI taxonomy): domain Eukaryota; kingdom Metazoa; phylum Arthropoda; class Insecta; order Hymenoptera; family Formicidae; genus Temnothorax; species Temnothorax nylanderi. Next base: position 5,395 of record NW_027249620.1, on the reverse strand, counting down.
TGAGCGCAACCCGTCTCGTTCTGCAATTACTACACGGACGACGGGTCGGCTCGTGAAAAATTCCAGCCTTTGCGACCTGCCTCAGGAAGTAGATGACGAGCGCAAAGGGAACTGAACTTAACGCAAATGAAAAAAATAAGAGGAAACGGCTGCGAGTGTTAAAGAATAAAAATCGAGGGTAGCTGTGTTTCAAAATAATCTCCAAATGTGTTTAGAGAAACAAAGAGAAACGCTTTCTTTTAAATGTACATACATAAAATATATTAACACGGAAAAACGGGAATTTTATCAAGAATTCAGATCATTCTGACCCGATTGTGAATGGCTTCTGTTTGAACGAAGGGAAAAGTTCAAATGTTTTTTTTCACTGTTAAAAAATTATTTCAGTACGTTAATTCGTCGCTTGAGAGAGACGTATAAATTAAATGACAAACGTTTTAAATTTTTTTCCTGGGAATTACGACATGCTGTTCACTGTGTAATGCAAGTCGTGACTCGCGAGTCGTGACATGTGACATATATGTGACACGCTGTGAATTAACTTTAAACGGTCGTGAGGTCACCCAATCTCTTCTCGCAAACTTGCCACTAATTTACCGGACGGATCTCTTCTTTATGCCATTTATATTCATATGATTCTTGACAGAATGAATATTTCCATTCCTATATGATATTTGTACAATACAGATTAAAATAATCTTTCAAAGGATATAACAAAAGTCAGGAGTACACGTACACAGGTGTGCAAATAAAAGAGAGTAACTAGAACGGACATTCTGTATTCTTTGACCGATTTGTAGTCGATTAAAAAAAATAAAAACATAGATATCAAATATTTTTAATAATTTTGAAGCATTTGAAAATAATTTAAAGAATTATTGTAAATTAGCGAAGCTTTATATGTGCAAAAGAAGATGGTAAAACTTCATCTTTTCGATTTAATTTCAAGAATCTCTGTTTAAGAGTTTATTTTCAAGTTTAATAAACATAAAAATTAAAATTTCTTTGGAAACTCGTGACTAGTAACGTACGGTTGTTTTGCCGAAGAAAATTCAGATCGGTCAAAGAATTCGTAGCTACGAAGGGTGTCAGATTTAAGTACCCCCCGTATCCAGGCGATGCTCGACCTACGGTCCCCCGCGGTGTTCATGAATAAATTTCAAATTAACTTTCGAACGATTTCCGCGTTATACGAGGCGCGACGGAAGCCCTCCGCAATCTCGGAGGCTCTTACGAGGAGGCAGCCTTTATATCACCGAGGGCTCGCTCGCATACTCGCTCTCTAAGTAAAGCCTCGCCGCCGCGCCGGAGACTACGAGGAAGACTTTCATCGACGGCGCTGATCGTAAAAGTATCGCGGTATTCAAAAATCCGAGGGCTCGCGCGGAATATCAAGTTGTGAGACGCGAGAGAAAAGTGCAATCTAAAAAGTCCAAATGCGAAAAAGATATTGAGATATGAATCCCTCTTTCTGAATTTAAATTGAAAACGACGATATTAAGGGGGGAACCTCGTGTAAAAAATTTTTTTTTTTGCATTTTTTTTTATGGCTTGAAAAATTCATGTACCATCTGAAGAATATATTTCCAAAGTTTCAAAGCCTAAATCAAATCCAAATTTACTGATACTTATGATAAGAATCGAGTAAAGAGGCAAGATCGACGATCACAAAAAGCGACAAAAGAGGCCAGGACTGCTCGAAAAGAGGAAAATGCAGCACAATTAGATGTTTTTCTAGAAGAGGAAGGATTACTTTACGGCCCTGGCATCGCAGATTAAGCTTAGGTAAATATAAGTCACTCTGAACCTTTTTGGTAGCGAAAACTTTAAACGCGTTTTTCTCAAAACGCTTTTTTTTCGCGCCGGGCAATATAACTCAAAAAGTTAATGGCCGATTAACTTGAAATTTTGCATAGATATTTGTATATGTATCGTATACTTCATGAACCTAAAAATATATTAAAATTGTTATAATAAATATAGTTTTTAACAATTTGTTTAAAACAGAAAATTATATAAATTTTTTTAAATGTCCCCAATTTTTCATTTTTTTGTTTTTTTTGCTAAATTTAGGTTCATGAAGTACAAAATAATTTATTTCAATAAAAAAAATTTAATTCGTTGATTTCAGATAATTACAAGGACCTGAGCGTTGCCCGGCGCAAACTCGAGGAGCCAACTTCAAGTAGCTGTAGCGTTGCCATTTTGTTTTTTTTTATAACAAAAAAATTTTTTCTTGTACCTTTAAACTTAAATATTACAATGTATTTTATTTGAACTCAATAATTACTCCCACTTTTTTGTAATAAAATCTTTAAAAAAGTGTTGTTTACACGAGGTTCCCCCCTTAAAACCGGACGTTCAACGCTACAAAGGTATCTTTTAATCAATTCTTGATTAACATTTTTATTAACGTAAATAACTCGTCTATTTTCGCCGGAGAGCCAAAAATCGTATTGTGCAGTGCAATTCTTTTACAAAAAAAGAACGCTACAGAAAATTAAAAGCGGAAAAACGAATTAAATGTAGGTACATGCATTAAATTCCGGTATAGAATTTTCTGTTTACGAACATCCGTTCGTAATTTAAATCCTCGTATATTTGAAACAGACAATCCTTTACCGAAATCTAACGCGTACAGCGCAATTAAAGAGGTTGAAAAACAAGAACTGATTGCCTGCAAAGCGAAAATACACAACCCGTCAGTTAATCAATCTTAATTTAAAAAATGTAAATTAATAAGAAGTCAGATAGATTCAGTCTAATTACATACGAAATAATTTAACTGCTGTAAACAATTTAGACAGACATATTTATTTACATATAGAAGAGATTTCCTTTATCACAATAATTACATCGTGTTATCACGGATAACAATGATTGCAGGAGAATGGAAGCGGAGAGCGAGCGTTCGGAATATATTTTCGGGAATATTTCCCGCAGATATATACACCGCAGAGCTGTAACGGCAGTCAATCGCCGTTGTTAGAACGCTGTTTTGTCATTGCATAACTAGCGGCGGTCACGAAGCAAGCGGTAGTATAGCCGTGGGCCGGACCGGCCAGAGCGGCGCGGCGCGGCCGGCTCGCATTTTGCATAAATTACGCGTTCTTCTATGCTTCTGTCCAGCTCGGTCGCGTGATCGCGCGACGTTATTGTCGAAATGACGTTACCGCGGGGAGCGGGCCGTCGCTGCAGGCGCGGCAAAACAAATAGGCCGGCGGCACGTGAAACGTATGTGTACAAGAGACGTTCCCGTGAACGAGCGTGTGCCGTCGCGTCGGTTTCCGGCTACCTCGCGACAAATTTCATTTCGACCGCGCCAACGGCGGAGGGGGGCGGGAGGGACTTCGAAACCTGATATCGCGGTGGCATCAATTTACGTGCGTAGGGTTCATTTTTTTCCTCGTCAAATCAAAATCCATCACGCCAGAATCCAGAACACGAGTATTCAAGATACATACGTTGATTTACTCGTTGATTTATAAGGATCGTTGCGCGCGAGACACCGCAAAGTTTCAGCTTTCTCGAACGCTTTTATAAATAGGTACCTTCAGTTTAGATGCTATTTTAGTGTATTAAATATCGTGACACGTTGACACGATTCTTTTATAAAAATATGCTCCAGTTTTGAAACTGGTCAAACTGTAAATAATGAAAAATTGGAAGAAACTCGTATCTAATATCTCATAATAGAATGACGTTGTGAAAACAGTTCGTGGCATAAATTCCAGGGGTAGCAACGCGAGAGAATAAAAATAAACATCAGCATGCAAAATTTAACGCGATTAAATGCGATATGACAACAAAATTTATCGAGAAAACAATTTAGTATTTTCGCAGAGCAGTATTCATAGCCGGATCTTATATTTAAGACCTTAGGTACAATCTTAAGATGTAATAAACGAATTACGGAGTATTAGCGTCTTAAGACGTTACTTTTAAGACGGTCTTGAAATAAAAATGGACTATGAACACAGACTACTATATTTTTAAATAATCCATTTTAGCATTCCATTGCTACAACTTTAATCGTTACAACTGTCAATTGTAAAGTTGATCGATGTTGCCTCTTTTCTACCCTTTCCTCACACATTCATTGAAGTGTCGCTCAGTGGTAACGATTTCTGCGATATCGCGTTTTTTCGACTATAGAACGTCAAAGATGTTTATTTCGCGCGTGTTCGCGCCGCTGAACGATCGCGAATCTCGTCACGGCGAATTCTTATCGCAAAGCCCACGCTGTCGCGTTAACGTTCTCGCCGCGTCCCGGAGCCCAGCTGTTGCAAAAGGCTCGCGCTGATTCATGCCGGGGATCCGCGGGAATATTTACGCACGAAAATCGGTGTCGCGAGACACCGTGACGGACCGGAACGGGACGGCGTGACGTCGATACGCGACGCGCGGCGGCCGGCGCGGCCGCGACGCGTTCGATTCCGCGAACCGCTCGTAAATTTCTCGCGCGGACGTTCGTTAAAGGAAACCCGAGAAGTTCGTCGTGAGAGACAGGGAGCGAGAGAGAGAGAGAGGGGGACGAAAGAGAAAACGCCGTACTCTGTGCGAGAGGCGCGGACAAAAGATGAATTCGAGACCGATGACCTTTCTCCCTCGAGGGAGAGAAGACACGAGAGAGAGAGAGGGGGGAGGAGGAGAGAGAGAAGGGAGGGAAGGAAACGAGAGGAAAGGAGGGAAGAGAAGGCGAATAAGAGCGAGACGAGGTGAGGAAAGAGCGTTCGGGAAGACGCCGTTAGTCGATCGAGCGCTCGATGACTGTTTAGCATTCCGCTCTTCGGGGGGGGAGGGGGGGGGAGAAGGGGGAAAATAACGCGCTTCAGAAATCACCTGGTACGGCGGCGATCGACCGGCGGTGCCAGTTTTCAAACTCGTTTCGTCTCCTCTCCTTTTCCTCCCTTCGTCCACGTCGTCGCCGTCGCTGTCATCGTCGTCGTCGTCATCGTCGCCGCCGTCCGTTGTCGTGCCTCCGTTCTTACGCGCTCCCCGTGACCCCCCACTCTTTGTCCACCCTTCGGCGCGACTCTCCGCGGCCCGGTCTCACGGGTCTCACCTCCGCGAGAAGAGAAGATTCGCGCGAGGCAGACCGCGCGGAGAGGAGTTACGGCGCGGCGCGGCGCGGCGTCGCCGAAGGGCGCCGACCAGCCGGGGAGAATAGTACCGACCGTAGGATGACAGCTCGGGCGCAAGTAGGTCAGGTACCGGAGCGGAGTGAGAGTGAGGCGGGGAGGGGAGGGGAGGGGAGGGAAGAGAGGCGGGAGGAGAACGGAGCAGAGCAGAGCAGAGCAGAGCGGGAAGGAAGGTAGAGATCCCCGTCTCTCTCTCTCTCGTCCTCTCTCGGAGCGGACCCGCGGGCCACTCGAGGACCCTTCGTCGTCTCTCC
>NW_027249619.1:95000-114279 GCF_030848795.1 Temnothorax nylanderi | reverse complement strand
CACGATTGTACGATTATCCCCTTTCTGGTTAAACCATAATTTCATTGTATATAAAATATCCATACGATATCCATACGATATCGCGAGTGTATAATTAATATCTTGCGATATTTTTCGATCTGCCTCGGATATCCTGTGGACCGTCATCTAAGATGTCTGCAAGATCTAAATAGCCGGACACTTGTGCATCCACTGGATATCCACCGGATATCTGAGACCATTTTGGGATGTCCTACGGTTATTGAGATATCCCAAAATGATGTCTGTAGGACGTCCCTCAGATAAAGTGTGCTGTGTGGGGTTTATGAAATTGGTGGACATGCTTATATCCCCCCACACAGCACAAGATATTGCAACATCCACCAGATATCCGAGGGATCGCAATATGTCCAAATATTGGTCACAATAACTGTAGGACATCCATAGGATCGCAATATGTCCAATGTGATATCGCAATATCCTGGGAATATCCCCAGGAAAAAGTGTGCTGTGTGGGCCTAAAACATGTCCCCAGGATATCCGATGGACGTCCTATGGACATAATAAAAGGAAACATCCAGAATTGTAATTTACATTAAAAGAGTAAAAACAATAAAATATATAAATATTTTAAAATAATATACTAGGTGAGCAACTAAGTTTCCGGGTTTCACACATAGATGGCACCAATAACACATGTACTCGACTTACATGTCTGAAGTTGTCTGAAGTTATAGCTTGGACATCTGTTAACAATAACCAGTCGTTATATAAACACATATCGCAACGCAAAAATATTTTTTCTAACAACGGAGATGTCGAGTTTTGTGCCAAATAAACAGCATTTGCGGGAAGCTTTGCTTTTCTGCTTTAACTTGAAAAAAAATGCAGCTGAAGCACGTCGTTTGCTTGAGGAGGCCTACGGCGAACATGCACCATCGAAAACTACCTGTGAAGATTGGTTTAAACGCTTCAGAAGTGGCGATTTCAACACTGAGGACAAGGAGCGCTCCGGAAGACCAAAAACAATTGAGGACGCCGATCTGCAAGCGTTATTGGATGAAGATGATACGCAAACACAAGATCAACTTGCGGAGGCATTAAACATGACTCACCAAGGTATTTCCAAACGTTTACATGCCATGGGAAAAATTCAAAAGGAAGGAAAATGGGTGCCGCATAAGTTGACTGAGAGACAGATGGAAAATCGAAGAGCCACTTCCGAAATTTTGCTTTTGCGGCATGAAAGAAAGAGTTTTCTTCATCGAATTGTTACTGGCGATGAGAAGTGGATATATTTAGAGAATCCCAAACGCAAAAAATCGTGGCTTTCACCTGGTGAAGAATCAACATCGACGGCACGGCCAAATCGTTTTGGAAAGAAGACAATGCTCTGCGTTTGGTGGGACCAGAAAGGAATCGTGTACTATGAGCTGCTGAAACTGGGCGAAACTGTCAATGGGCATCGCTACCGACAACAACTGATCAATTTAAACCATACATTGCTCGAAAAACGGCCAGAATGGGACACGAGACACGAACGAGTGATATTGCAGCACGACAACGCTCCGTGCCATCGCAGTTCCATCGTCCAGGACACCATCAAAACGCTGAAATGGGATCTGCTACCGCACCCGCCGTATTCGCCAGACCTGGCGCCTTCCGATTATCACTTGTTCCGGTCGATGGCGCATGGCTTGGCTGGGCTACACTTGACCAATTTCGAAGAAGTGCAAAATTGGTTGGATGAATGGTTTCGGTCCAAAGACGCGTCGTTTTATTGTCGCGGTATTCATGTATTGCCAGAGAGATGGCGAAAATGTATAGCTAGCGAGGGACGATACTTTGAATAAACCATTTTTTGTATTTTTCTTGAAATTTTCCATTTTTTATTGATCAAAAAAACCCGGAAACTTAGTTGCGCACCTAGTATTTATTTTAAAAAGTTATATAAAATACATACATATATGTATGTATATATGTATGTATCCACACACACATACACACATTGTTAAACGTATTGCACACGCGTATTGCAAATTAATTTAAAAAAAAAAACAGCAATTTGTACAAAATAGTTATAAAAACTAATGTTGAAATTTTAATAATAAGGGTGTTTACTCAAATTTTGTAAAAAAATTCTCAGGTTTTCTAGAAATTTTACTCCAAATTCACACTTTTGCATTGTTTAAAAACAAAAATAATTCAAAATAAGCAAAAATAAAATAAATTCACAAATTGCATGTGCAAATGCAAATGTTTACAATGAAGAATATGTTTTATTTTATTTTACTTCTTTCCCTGCCCTTTCTTTTGCACGTCTCAGCCAAGTTTTAATAGCTTGCTCAACTTCTTTTCAATTTTCCGTTGCTTTACACAGTAGAGTACTTTCTAAATAGAAAAAAACATAATATAGACATAATTATATATTTGAAATATAACTATAGTTATTGTTATTGTACAGGGTATCTTAAAGTCTGACCCAGCCCCCTGGATCTCAAAAACGGCTTTAGATATAAAAAAATGTTTTAGATAAAAGTTGTAGGATATTAAGGGGTACAGATGATAAAAATATGGAATTGACTTTGAGCAATTTTTTTAAGGCCAGGTCAATGTGATCCATGTTTTCTTAAATAGAATAACCCATTTTTTATTGCATATTCTTGTCCTTGTCAAAACACTATAATGAAGCTCTCTTTTACTAAGAATTTCCTGAGATATTTCAAATTTTGTTATGATATTTTTAATATAAGATATGAAATATCTCGTAAAGTATTCACTTTTCGATGACTTTATATTTTTATACGCAAAATAATAAAAGGAATCAATTTTTGTAAAAAAATTACTTGATTGTATTTTGTAGAAATATTTAATTTTGCAATATTGCAAAATGTAAAAATTAATATTATTATTCGATTTTTTTCATTATTCTATGTAAAAAAGTATTAAGGTGAAGTCATCGAAAAATGAATATTTTACGAGATATTTTATATTTTATATTAAAAGTAGCATAACAAAATTTAAAATATCTCAATAAGGCGTTAATGAAAGAGAGCTTCATTATAATGTTTTGAAAACGTCTCGACAAGGACTATGTAATATGTAATAAAATGACAAGAATATGTAATAAGAAATGGGGGTTCCATTTAAAAAAACTTTGATCACATTGACTTGGCCTTGAAAAGGTCATTCGAGGTCAAGTCTATATTTTCATCATCTGTCTCTTTATATCCTACAACTTTTATCTGAAACATTTTTTCATGTCTAAAACCGTTTCCGAGATCCAGGGCGCTCGGTCAGACTTTAGAGATACCCTGTATAAAGTGCACCGACAATACACATAAAAATTTACAAATATATAAATCCATTTTCAGACAAATTTGGACTACTTATGTTTTAATTACATATTTGATGTTGTTCAGCAAGAAAGCAACGCAGATGTGGTGGTACAAAATATTTCTAACTGAACTGCGACTACGTTTAGGTTAGGTTAGGTAACCGGACGGTACAATTTCGTGCCCGATTCACGCGGCTATGTGTCCTTTTAACGGTCGCCACTCGGTTTGACGATTATCTCCACTCAGGATCAACGATTCTCCAAGATGGCTGACATCCGCTTGATCAGGTATAAAGGAGATAATTAACTGACAATTCCTTTTATATTTTGCAAATAATCAATTTGTTTATTCGCAGGCTTCGGTTTACACACACTTGGATGTTCACAATATTTCTTTACACAAGATGGCGTCGCACATTCGCTAAACGCACGCAAGTCCTTCGTTTCGGTAACACAGTACCGTTCGTCTTTCGTATCGACGATAATTAACGCGTTTCGCGGGCGTTCCCGATTGTTATGGATGTTGGCAACGATTGTTTAAACACTCGACTTATACTCGCGGGACTTAACGCGAACGCGGGTGAATATCTCAGAGAGAAGTTACCGTGCCGACGATCCTCGAGAGACTGCCCTGAGCATCGTCGCTCTCAGTGGCTCCCCACTTACGGCCGTTACCCCCACTCCGGCTTCGCGGCCGCTTTCTCTTTCTGGAATGTTCGTCGCGGCGCAATAACAACTTTCTCTTTTGTGCGCCGAACGTTCCAGAAGTTATTGACGGAAAATTCCAACGGTAGTACCACAAGGTCGGCCCCCACTTTCCGCTCCCGGGTAGCGGTTTTCCAACTCGCTCATTTTTTGCGTTTTTTCGACGCCGACCCGTGCGCTCGACCTATTCCGCGTCCCTGATCATGCATCCGGACCGACTTCCCGTGGAAGACGTCCGGGTATACCTCGCGTCGTCGGCCGCCGACGCCGACCCCCGGTGACTCATCTACGCCACCTTCCCAGTCGGAAACCGTGGTCTGTTCTCGGCGATGACGCTTGGTTCGCGAGATCGCGGACGGTCACGTAACCCCACCTTCGCGTGGTCGGACTTCGACGCCGACCCGATTTTCGGGTGTACCAGGTCCCGTGTGACGATCATCGGTCATTTATTCTCGCAAATTTCGCATGTTCGCTAACTTCGCATCCGGGCGTCCGATCGTGACGCCGACCGGCTGTGATCGTTCTTTCGGTCTCGCGGGTGAGCCATTTATTACTCTCAGTCGCCTGAGACCCTTGGTTCCGTATTTCGCGAACGCGTCATCGGATTTGACCCGCGGTCGCTGATGACCCCTCCGTGGGTCGCCCCGGTGAGCCATTAGTGACTCTTTCGGTTGTGCGCGCGCCTGATCGCGATTTGTCGGACGCGCCGACCAATCGAAGATTGCGTGTGGCCTTTGCCTTGTCGCGCTTTACGCGTCGGTTCGCGCAACGAAAATGAAACTGGCGCTGCTTGCGCTTAGGCCAAAAACTCAAAATAACGGAAATTGAACCGACAAAACTTATATATTTAATTGCGGGCTCGGAAGCTAAGGCTCGCCCGTCTTGTTAACTTATAATCTAACTGCCCCTTTTCGGGCTCGCTAAACTTACGTCTAATTACCCCCGCTGGGGTCGTTCTCCCCGCTCGTGGGGCTCGCGAAGCTGCCGGACGCTGCTGGGCTCCGCTCCTCCTCGCTCGTCTCCAGCGCCAGATCCTCCGCCAGCTGGTCGAGCGCGCTGTTTATGGCCGCGAGACCCTTTGGCGATTCCGCCCCGGTCACGGCCTCGCTCGCGACTAGGCCCGTGGGTGTCGACCCACCGTCGGCCCCTTCGGATCCCGCCGTCAACGCGAGATCCGGCATGTCGCGGCTCACGGGGAAATCCGGCGTCCCCGTTGCGGCTGCTGCCTCCAACCCTCGTACCGGCGATGTCGCCCGACATATCGTACGGATCGCCTCGTCAGTGAGTCGCCGCAGGATTACCCGCGGTGACCCTTCGCGTACGCGTCGCGACACTGATGCGCACGTTTAGGTTAGGTTAGGTAACGTGATAGCGTTACTTATTCTGTAGTAATTTACTCATTTACCCGGAGTGAATTATAAGTTTACTACAAAACCCCGTTTACGCAGAGAAATTATCGTAAGTTACTACAGATTACAGAAGTAACGCTCGTATAAACATAGTAATTAATTTGTTTCATGCCATGATTGAGGTTATTTCCCACACAGCACACTTTATCTGAGGGACGTCCTACAGACATCATTTTGGGATATCTCAATAACCGTAGGACATCCCAAAATGGTCTCAGATATCCGGTGGATATCCAGTGGATGCACAAGTGTCCGGCTATTTAGATCTTGCAGACATCTTAGATGACGGTCCACAGGATATCCGAGGCAGATCGAAAAATATCGCAAGATATTAATTATACACTCGCGATATCGTATGGATATCGTATGGATATTTTATATACAATGAAATTATGGTTTAACCAGAAAGGGGATAATCGTACAATCGTGGACAGAAATATTGTTTCTCTTTTGTGATAAATTTCGGAATGTGAATTCGTCTTGTTTAATAAAAGAATTCTTCCATTGGAAAATAAATTGTAAAATTAAATAAACACATTCCGAAATTTATCACAAAAGAGAAACAATATTTCTGTCCACGATGTACATGAAAAAATAAGTATATTGTACATTGCATATTAAATCTTTATTTATTAAAAGAATATAGTTTTTAAACAAAGTACCTCTAATTTAAAAAAAATACAATCAGTAAAAATAAAAATACATATTACACGAGTCTGAAAAAGCTTTCGACCCGAGGTGCACACGATATTTTTCACAACACCTTTACGAAAATGTTCGACTTCCATGCCTGTAGAAAGGAGCGAGAGTGGCCAATTTCACGCCAGGGCTTACTTTCCTTCCTAGGGAAGAAAATTTATACTTTTCACCCGGTAAAGCGGGCGGAAAGTAAGCCCTGGCGTGAAATTGGCCACTTTCGCCTCTCTCTACAGGGATGGAAGTCGAACATTTTTCCGTGGAGGTGTTGTGAAAAACATTTTGTACACCGTACAAAAATAGAGGTACATATATAAAGTACTTTTAAACTTTAACACTTTTTGTAAAAAAATAACAGCAATAAATGTAATGTTGCTGATTACCACAGGAAACATACGGTCTCGGCTTTTTCACAAGTGACTAAGTCCTTTTTCTTACGTTACACAGATATGTCGAAACAAAGTATACTTTTACGTGGGGAAAATATTTAATTATGCAACAAGGATGGTCTTGTTCAAGAAGGAAAAAAAGAACGTTAGAAAAGGCGCTATTAGAATTTTTACGAAGGAACAGTTGGTTTTTTTCTCCTCCGCCCGAGACCGTATGTTTTCTATCGCGCTACAATTAAAAATGTATTAATATACCGGTTATAACAATAGCGGCATCGGGGGGAAGCCTAGTGGTTTCTTATTGTCGGCGCTGAATTGCAGGTTGAAACATATTTGTAGAATGATGAGCTCGCCCACGTGTATGCTCGCACATACGAAATATTCGCCTTTTTTGTGCGCTTGATGTTACCGGAAGCAGCGACGGTAAAAATAAACGCGGCAAAAAGGGTTACAAAGTGAGCACACCTCTCTCTTTCTCCCGTTCATAAAAGGGAAATAATGATATAGAACGCACGGTCGGTCATTCGTTTCCACGAAAACAGTCAGTTTTCCCGCACTATTATGCGATAAACGTTGCGCTGACGCCGAGCACGATAATAAAAAATAAAAAAATAATAAAAATAAAAGGACATTGCGGTAACACATACATAGCATTGGATAACGCCCAGTTTAATGCTTGTTACTTCGAGTGTCATACGTGATAGAGAGAATTGCTATAGAATAATAGATTACTGCCTGTTTTATGTCACATACGATTTCCTTATAGAATATTGCAGTGTTCTCGAACTTTAAATCACATAGTGATTTGAGTACATATGAAGTACATATTTAAAACTAGCGAAAATAATCGTTTTCTTAAAAAGGATTGCACATAAGTAAACAAAAAAGAAATAGGAAAGTATGCATTTTTTACATGTCGTGTATCTAATGACGCTTATTTAGAACAAAAGGATAGGAAAATGTATTATAGTCACACGACTTGTTGGAAAGATTTAAAAATCTGAGTCCTCACTCGTAAGTTATCATTTGCACAGAAAAATGTACTTACAAATTAAGCGTGATTTAAAATTCGAGAACACTGCAATCGTTCAAACATCTCGTGAATACATTTTCAATTGAATAATACATTAAGACAAACAATTTTTACAGTGCGAACATGCAATTATCTTGTAAGTTATGTCAGACAGTAATCTCGATATTTCGGATAGAAGATAATTAAAATAGACATTATAAATTTTGTTAGAATGCATCTCGCGTTTAGAAAAGTAAACAAATAAGCTGCTCTTCCAGACACAACGTTTTAAATGCTCCGATAATCTAAATGTGAGTAATTCTAAATGTAAGTATATCAGCTCGTTGTGCATTAGCTGAAAAACGTAAGACGAAAGAAAAATAGGCGTTCAACGGTCACTGTAAAATTGATTGCGTGTGACATACACTTAACTAAAGGTTCTTATTTCCTAATATGAAACTTTCCTTACGAGAATAACACCTATCCGAAATAATACTTAATATTTTGCTAACGCGATTATCTACATATAACACTAAAATTAAAGATTTTTGGTTTCTTTTTGCATTACGCTAAACCATATTTCAAAATGTAAAATTTAAATACTAAAACTTTCTCTAATTTTATTTGATCAGCTATATTATTTCGTTTTGGCGGCGTTTTCGTAGGAAAACTATTCCACTCCTTGGAAGAGTCAGATGTAACTTGTTAACTTTCGGGAGATGCATGTGTGCTTAATGCATCATTTAAATCAAATATCAGACTGTCCACGGTAATATTTTTGTAAGTTTTCATACATTCTCCCGTTCTAGGATCTACAATCACCAAATAAGGATATGCCATCACTTTGTAAAAATCTATATAACGTTTCCCGTCCGAAGTGTTAGACAAGACCTAAAATTAAAAGCAACAAATGTAACTCGATGAATCAGAACGTCAACTATAGAAAGTGACATGATATTCAGGTGACATGACATACTTGCCACAAGATAAAGTGATCCTTCACAATTTCTTGGATATGCTCGTTGGACCACACGTCTCTATTGAGAATCTGACAACAAAATTCCTGTGGATCCTGAACATTGACGAGCAGCCAACGATTTAAAGTTTTTGCGTGGTCCCATGCTTCCATGAAGGAGCCTAAGAAGAAAATATCGTATGGTGGTCTAAATAGATCTTCCAGTCGCTTCGTTTTCTTTTGAGATATATGCTTTGTGCCAGTTACTCTGCGAGTCATCTCTTCCTCTTGTCGTCCTACATTAATTACCAGCATGTAATAATAATAATAATAACTTATTAACTTCAACTTACATGCCAAGAAGTAGATTTGAAGAAACTTGGTTTAAAAACTTAACATCCTCATACCATCCATGCAACCATCCCACTTAATACACCTATTCTTAATTGTCCAGTACGTATACATATTCTAATTGATATAAGTTCTAGGACAAAATGCGTACGGGTTTCTGCCGCAAAATCACGGAATCTGTCATACACGTTGTTCGACAATTGTGGCAATGAACAATATCGGCTCCGGAGGCACTAGCGTCTCACGCGTGGGTAATATAGGAGCCCTCACGGGCGGCTCGGGATCCGCGTTCTCGGTCTCCGGCGGTCTGCCACCCTCGAACATCAGGCTAATTGCCATCTCCACGTTTCCATCGGCCAACGTCAGGTACTGCTGGGCCGTCGCCTCACTCTCGCCTAAACCAGAGGACACAAACATGAAAAACGCTCGGGTACGTCGGAACAGCATAATGTGCCTAACATTTACACCCTCGGCATTGTCGCGATTCACACACGGACTCGAAGAAAAGCACTGTGGCACTCGTATTCGCGATGCTGTCTGAGTCGCGCTATTTAACCTGAACGATAATTCTCGCGCTGACGCACGGACGATGTAACACTTACCCGTCACCTCGATCACTTGGATGATTGGGCGGCGATACCGCGCAAGATAAATGCCGATCGTTGACTTTGAACACTGAAGGAAAATAACTCGTGTCGCGATCACTCGTTGTTAACGTGCACATTGACAAGATGTCCGACCGCCGACGTCCGACTTCGTGTTCGTAGCTTCGTGCGCTTCGTGCCCGATCGACTCTCATCGGGGCGACTTCAGCTCGCCTATGCGCGCGCATCAACACGCCGCCTTCGGACTTAGCCGATTCGGCGTCGTCGGTGAAAGCAACACGCCGCGAGCGGATTTTATCTTCTGATCCGTATTAATTTATATATTCTGAGTAGTATATACGAGAATTTACGAAAAATAATATACTACTGTGAGATATTACAAGTACATCCTGAAAATTTACAAAAAATAATGTATACATATATCCTAAAGGATATATATCCTTCAGAAGATCTCGTAAGATATCTTATGCAAAGCCAACGGATATGGCAGAATATTTAGATATCGTGAGATCATAATAGGATATCTCACGATATCCTATTGGAATATCCCGGGATCACCTGCTGTGATATCTGTGGGATCGTATTTGGAAATCTGGACCAATTTGGGATATCCTCAGGATACAGTGTGCTGTGTGGGTTGATCTTGATTGTGGAAACTGCATATATGTAAATTTTAATAGGTTAAAAGGATCTAACTTTTATATATATCATTATAATGATATAAAGCCAATGGCACACAATACGATTTTTAGATGTAAAAAAAGAAAAAGGGATACCTTTGATATAAATAACGTATAATTTTCGACGTGTTCGACGTGAGATTCCGGCCTGCCCGGCCATAGAAGGAAACAGAAAGAGATCGGGATCGGAATTACATGCAGATGGCGTTGGCATAGAAGGATAGCACATGGATATACAAACTTGTCCATTTTGGGATATTCCTACAGTGTCCACAAATGTATATCCTATGGATATCTTTATAAGGTCCATGGACATCCCGACAAGAAATGGACATAAAACGGACATCCATAAGATATCCTGTGCTGTCTGGGATATGGAGTAAACTTTGTTAGCAGATCAGTTGAAGAGCCGACGCAGGAAAGGTTAAATGATATAAAACACATTCTAAAATATTTAAATGGAAGTTTAGATAAAGGTTTAAGATATGAGAAAAATGGAAATGTTAAGATCCTCCAAGCATATTGTGATGCAGACTACGCTGGTGATGTAGAAACAAGACGAAGCACATCTGGATATATCATTTTCTTCGCTGGTGGACCAATTAGTTGGTGTTCAAAGAAACAGCCAATTATAGCGCAATCGACCACAGAAGCGGAATATGTTGCAGCAGCTGAATGTTGTAAAGAGCTGGTTTATCTAAAGACACTATTAGAGGAATTACTTTGTGAAGAAATTAATATAGAACTAAATATTGATAATCAAAGTGCAATTGCTTTAATTAAAAATGGAGTTGTGAATAAAAGAAGCAAGCATATTGATGTAAAATTTAGATTTATTCACGAGCTTGTAAAAGATGGAATAATTAGTTTAAAATATCGTCCGACAGCAGAACAAATAGCGGATATATTGACTAACAAGGGAACCTCGCGAAGTGGAAAATTCTGATTTTAATGAAACTTTCCACACATGTAGGAGGAGTAAAAAGATGAATTTAGATATTTTTTGTAGCGGCCCAAAAACGGTTTTAAGGGGTGAAACCACTGCTCATATGTAGAGCGGTTTTTTGCTTTTCTCGATATATTTCGAAAAATATTCGAGATATCAAAAAATGTTTCAAATAAAAGTTTTATAGTAAAATCTCCTCTATTCAACAACATTAACAAAATTTTGAAAAAAAAAGTTTTGTTTAAAAAATTATTTTTAAAAAATATTATATTAATGTTGTTGAATAGAGGAGATTTTACTATAAAACTTTTATTTGAAACATTTTTTGATATCTCAAATATTTTTCGAGATATATCGAGAAAAGCAAAAAACCGCTCTACATATGAGCAGTGGTTTCACCCCTTAGAACCGTTTTTGGGCCGCTACAAAAAATATCTAAATTCATCTTTTTACTCCCCCTACATGTGTGGAAAGTTTCATTAAAATCAGAATTTTCCACTTCGCGAGGTTCCCTTGTAAGCCATTATGTATGAATAAATTTGTAAATTTTAGAGACAAGATTGTTAAAGAACTAAATTAGATTTAAGGAAGAGTGTTGGTCGGTAAATCTCATTTAGTTCTTGAAGTTGCATTTGGATTATATTATAATAAAGACGCGTACGTAAAAAAACCGATCGTCTGAATATCGTACATAGCAACGGAATGATCTTCCCTTTTCTACGGCGGATTCCGGTGAGCTCACCACGCGGTCGATAGAGTTAATCCGATAATTCAGATAAGTCCATTATATAGATATGTAAGAATTTTGCGTTTATTACTAATATTTATTGTGTTGCTCAATACTGATTTAATAACAATAATGTATGAGTTATGAGATAATAACGTTTACACGTAGAGTCATATTTGTTACATTATAATGTTCTTTGTAAGACTAATTTTATATCGATTGAATGATTAAACCGTTAAATTTAAATAGTACACTGCGTTTGTCGTTTAAATTTCAACAGTTTCTTTTATAATTTATAAGGACAAATCACTGACCGAGTGGTACGCGAGAGAATAAAAATGCTGCGTGAAGCATATATAATACTGTGTGCCTTCCTAGTTCTTAGATTGCTAAATGAACAATATAGACACAACAGGATTTTGTGAAAAATTTAATTCATCAAAATCGACTAAAATACCCTTCCTCTTATACGAGGAACCTCTTCTTATAAACTCTTAGGGCCTGAGCAGAATAGCTGACTTATAATTTTAAGACAGTGTTTTATGCTTTAAATCTTTGTTTTTAGCAACGCACAATACTGTCTTATGTCTCAAGTCTTACAATGTTGACACTTTGTACACTCGTTTAAGACTTGAGACACAAGACAGTATTGTGCGTTGCTAAAAACAAAGATTTAAAGCATAAAACACTGTCTTGAAATTATAAGTCAGCTATTCTGCTCAGACACTTATTCCCTTAACGGAAAATCCTCCTCCCCGATAACCAAGCGTGCTAGCACGACAGCGAACGCTGTACTCAGCATGTCATGTAAAAACTATGCTGTCTCTGTGTCACTTTTATATCGATAAGCAGACAGTGCTAGCACGGTGCTATCACGATAATTATTGTTTATCTTATGCACGATGCCAAAAATTTTGACCTGCAAAATGCTACATTTCTCAAATTTTTTTTGTTAATAACTTTTCAATAAACAACGAGCCTGGGTTGAAACCTTCTGAAGATCACTCAGGAGGGTGACCTTTACAACATACTAAAAAATCAAGGTCATCCAAGGTGACCTCTTCCATCTACACAATTACCAAACAATCATCTTTAATTTGAATCTTTCGTTTTTGTGTTACAGAATCATCGTAGCTACGTGGCCGAATAACTCCGCCCGTTGCGCATCGATCGGTGAGTGACGAATTTTTTGTAATGCGGTAATGAATCTGTGAATATTAGATTGTATATTTATGTATTATTTCCATTTAATAATTACTGCGTTCGGCAATACAAATCTGAGGCGTCGGAGTGCTCTTTTACCTCGCAAATCGTTCGGCATTGCCTATAATGCCGAACGATTTGCGAGGTAAAAGAGCACTCCGACGCCTCAGATTTGTATTGCCGAATGCAGTAAATGTAGATAAATGCGACTTCTCACAGATCTGCTGTCCCAAAATGGATAGATTAAATCAGATTATGCTAAATAAAATTAATCCTTTGAGCTCTATCATTTATTGATTCATTGTATTTACGGGAAAATTCTCTCGCATAATATATATGTTGATTTTATCCTAATCTTTTATAGTCTATCCATCTAGTAGCTTGACTTTGTATTAATAAATAAAATAAAATAAAATAACAGCAATAGAAATTTTTAATCGACTCTACTGGCTATTATAATCATCAAGACAATACGATCATGATTTGGTTCGATTATCGCAATAAATTTAATTATTTAAATGAGATGTTTATATATAAGTATGAAAGATTACATCAATTTATAAGGACCAAATCCTTGGTTAAAAGAACGTCTTGACGATAATCGAACCAAATCATGGTCATATTGTTTTGACGATTATAATGGTTTTGACGATTATAAAGTCGATTGAAAATTTCTATTGCTGTTAATTATTTGATTGGCGAAGTAAATGTGATTTATTCAGTTTAAAGTAAAATAAATTGAGATCCAATGAATATTTTGTCGCGGGACAGAATAATTTTTTTATGTAAAAATATTTTAAAGTTGATAGTTTTTACATCAATTATTTTAAAATGCATAATATAATCTGACAAGGAGATGATACATATTTCGTATATCGTACCTATTAAATATAATTTCGTATTAAATATAATTTTAATAATATTTTGCAATAAAATAACGACATGTTTATATAAATATATATGATATAAGTGAAAAAATTTATAAAGACAAATGTCACATAGGCGAGAATATACGAGAAATTCATTATATTGATTACGATACTTATTGCGTGAATATATTGGTTAAAAAATTATTGTTCTATTTGGATCTCACGTCATTCATTCTGAATATCTCATTTGATACTTGAGGTGAGATCAAATAATGTTCGAGGTGTATTTCGCGATTCGGTTCGCGATTCGGTTCGTGAGACGCAGTTTATACTAAAAATTGTTTGTCTATTCGTTGATTTATTGATTGATTCATCGATTGATTTTTAAATTTTAGTTATTTCGAGTTTCTATATTATGTTATTCAAATTCAAATATTAAACAATCGGCGAAAGTGCAAAGTCCTCTCCCGTTGAAATTTAGCAAAACATAAAAAAAAAAATCTTGCCCAGTGGCTTTACGACGATAAATTCTTCTTGTCGTGATAATGTTTTGATGAAAAATCTTGTTTTCTTCTCAGCTCTCTGAGCTAAGATCAATGTACTATAGAAATGCAAATCTTTTTTTACCGTCAGTAGTTAAATTATTAATAAAATAAATTAGATAATTATAACACTTCTGTTAAAAGTTTGTAGTTTTAAATTAGTTTTGCGATCTATTAAATGAGTTTGGTGAGGCTAAAAATAATTAAGGAAATTTTACCATTTGTCGGTGATCAACTTTACGATAACATAGCGATCTTTACACAAATTGACTTAGATTAGCTTAGATTTAAATAAAAAAATGTATATTGAGTGAATATCATGATCATACATAATGAACTATTTTAAAGAGGCGCAATATGAGACATAAATAAGAGAACCAAAACTCGAAACGTTGACCTGATCGCCATCGTAATTGGATAATTCCAGTACAGGTAACTACTGCTCATTATCAGTTGGTAAAGTAAAGGTATCGAGTATTTTGATACTTGGAAACTTCTATATATAAAAAAGAAATCGAAGTATATAGATATTCAATATCTTTACGTTAGCAAATAAATATAAGTGATTATCGGTGCTTTTTTGGAGCATCTCTCTTTCGGATTTACATGTTATGCGGTTCTCTGCCGAGTATTAATGCCTTTTCTGTCGGTCGATGAAGATACCGGCGACGCCACTACCAACAACACCGTCTCCCAATTTCGTCAATAATACGTTGCGACGTTACATAAAAGTCAAACGTCAACGCTTACATAACGCGAGACGTTTGAGACGCGACGAAGACAACGGGCGAGTAACGTAACGTGTAAATCGTCGATCGTGTAAGCGAAATATTTACACGTTCATGTAACCAGCTCTTACGCGTGCAAACGGCTGCGCCTTGCCCTCTTCTAGAATACCACAAGGTAAGAAGCGCCGTTTCGTAACGCGAAATCATGAGTGTTTCAAAGTCAGCGGGTGCACTGGCTTTGTAGATAGCCGGCGTAACAAGAGCCGAGACGCCGCAGGAAACAGGAACAAAGATCTGTAACCAGAGATAGAAGAAGGCATCAAGACATACTGTAGTATCACACAGATATTGCAGGAAATAATGTACGCAATTGGACACGAGATGATGAACAAGGGTAAAAGGGCTATATTGCGAAAGATTACTCTGATGTAACAAACGACGAACATAGACAAAGCCTTCTGGTTTAAAGTAGTCGAAATAATTAAATAATGCTATTGAGGAAGGTTTCGACGTTAGAATAAGATAACTCCATCATTTATAAAGTCTATTTCGGATTTCGAGTAAATTGTATAAAATGTGGAACCTCCTCGTTTGCAGAAAGAGAGAGGGAGGGAGGGAGGGAGGGGAGAGAGAGAGAGAGAGAGAGAGAGAGAGAGAGAGAGGAGAGAGGGAGAGAGAGGAGAGAGAGAGAGAGAGAGAGAGAGAGAGAGGGAGGGGAGGAGAGAGAGAGAGAGAGAGAGAGAGAGAGAGAGAGAGAGAGAGAGAGAGAGAGAGAGAGAGAGAGAGAGAGAGAGAGAGAGAGAGAGAGAGAGAGAGAGAGAGAGAGAGAGAGAGAGAGAGAGAGAGAGAGAGAGAGAGAGAGAGAGAGAGAGAGAGAGAGAGAGAGAGAGAGAGTTACACACAAATTTTTACATTATTGCAATTAATAATCTTCTATTATATTGCTGTAGAAAGAATAGGAAAGACTTATAATTGTTTAATTTCCTAGATTCCTAGATATTCACATAACGTAATGAAGACAAAGAAAGGCAACAATGCGAAAACTAATTTGCCTTTGAAATAATAAGATATTTAAATTGTAATTCCTATTCTCACAGTTAATTAAATAGATATTACAGCGAGTTGTACATTTAGGATTATCTTTATAATTGATTCTTATACTTTTAGAATAAAGAAACAGAATAAAAAACATACATTTCTTAAATTATATTACTTTACTAATAACTGGTAAAGATAAGAGATATATCGACCACATTTTATACGTTCTAAAATGATTCTACGTAAGAACTTATTTGAAACGAAAAAAAATCTTCATGTTTTCGTAAATATATTTACTTTATATCTATTATCTACTGATATTTTCTTTATTAAGAAAATTTTTAGTTATTAGAAATAAATTATTATAATATTTTTTTATACTAATTATAGTAATTCATATTAATATTTTTTTAAAATCAGAAATAATTATTTACTTTTTTTTACTTAAAACTGAACTACTAGTCATATTAATACATAAATGATCGCATTTTTTCATATTACTTTTACATAGACATTAATGAGAGACGATATTTTTTTCAGATAAATCTTCTTCAAATTAAAATCGTTGAATTCTATCGAAACCAATTGTAATACAAGAATTACTTCGTTTATATCATATAAAGGTTATTTAATTTTGAGATCGTTTATTTAAAATTGAACATTTGTAAATATTGGATGCACTAGCAACTTCTGTCTCGATACCTGCAATCATCGTTGAAGAATCCACGTGTTCACAAGCCATGCGTTTTTTTGCCGTTCCCTCATTCGAAATATCAGCAATATGTAATTCTTATCTCTTGCCCTCTCTCGCTTCTCTTCCCTTCTTCTCGTAATCCGGCTTACGTAATGACGGTAATGTAACCAAATGTATGTAACGCTTGCATAAGATAGCCCCTACTCTACCTACACACCAAGCGGCGACGCGGAGCCGCGGCATAATCTATTGTTTGGTAATAGTTATGGTTCGTTGTGTAACGGACTAGTTAACGGAGGCGATCGATAAGTAACGCGGCATTGCGTTGTACAATGTAGCCGACGCTGCAGGGGAAGGCACCAAGGAGGAAAGCAAATTAAGAAAGCAGTTCGCTGATTCGCCTTCGGCGCCGACATAGTTGGATCGCTTTCGAGGAAGCATGAGTTTTCTGATCCTTTTGATAAAAAAAAATACCGAAAATGAAAGAGGAGCACGTAATATAAACATAATATATATATATTAAAACCTAATGATATTTATTAACTTCTAAACTCTAATTTGATAATTTAATGATTTTAACTTCATTGATAGCAGTACGAATTAAAGAATTATGTGAATTTGAAGAAATGCTGAAGATAATACAAATTAAAACTAGATATACAATAAAAGATACAAATTAATGCGGATTAATATTCATACTTATTGTAGATTAATTTAAGATTAGTTGCAATAAATTATTAAAATTAAACTCAAATAAAGAGGCTTGCTCAGAATCAAATTCAAAATATAATATTGAGTTAACGAGCCATTGGAGGGGAACCTAATGTATTAAATTTGCAACTAAATTTTAAATACTATATTAGCATAATAAGAACTGTGTAACCTACACAATACATGAAAACGTCATATATGATTATTTAAATGTTAGATAACAGATAAAAGTAGTGTACTTACTTCTAAAATGGTAATCAAATATAATCCATACGATCTTGATTCAGATCATTCTCAGTATTATAGTATATAAAATTTACAAAAATTGGAGTGCAAAATCGTAGCATTAATAGTACAAAGCCGTGTGTCCTATGTTGTAGACTCGTGTGTCACGAAGCGCCTGATTGCGATGCTGTTTTCGCAGACATGCTATGAATGTCATTTTTGTGGAGAACCAATTTAAAAGTGTATTGAATTAATAAAAAAAAAACCGTATCAAATGTTAAACATTTAGGAACTAACTGCCAGATTTTAACATCTGCACATAATTCAGTTAAATTTAAATATAACTACAATGTAAGTGTAAAGATTATCTAATTATTTTTATGTTGCAGTATTTTGCACTTGTTATTGATGTATAATTTTTCTTTGCGTGTTATTAGTTTTTAGTTAAAACACGCAATGATGATTTCGTGAGAGATTTCAATGAGTCTCATTGTCAGAAAGAGCCAATTGTTGGAAGATTGAATCAATGAGTTGTAGTTGTTAGATCCTTATTTTGCCCCGCGAGATCTACAGTTTGTTACGACGTAATCAATTTGTGACCCATATGAAACGATAATATAATTAAATCAGTTTTTTTTTTACCTGAATGAGAATCACGTAATGCTCGCGCAATAAGCGTTGCAGGGACACGATGTAACTTTTCATAACCGTTGAAACGGCATATATATCGTGTGACTATTTTGAAACCGTTTGTAAATGAATAGAGATATACATATTTCACATCGTTAGTTGCCTTTCACCCTTAAATAAACGCGCAAGAATATTACGCAGCATTTAAGATTAGATGTAATTACAGGGAAAGGAAACAAAAAAACTAATTGTAAGCAGATTACTATCTATAATTACATAGAAAAGTTACATAAAAATCATTTTTAATGATTTTATTAGTGAATTTACTATGACATTTCTCTATGTTGCAAAATTTGTTTGACAACGAAAGATAGTTAATCTACATGATAGCTTTTTAATAACGATATAGATACGTTTTTAGACGCAAGATATTTGATCACAAACTTAGTGCGGTCAGGCTACTCTGACATCTTCAAAGATTGATTTGAAAATTCGGTTTGAAAATTCGCAGTATTTTTCGCAGAGTTATAGCTTCTTAATAGACATAGCAAAACGAATATATTCGAGCAATCGGGTAATTGAGGTGCACGAACAACAAAGGATCCCTTGACTTTTGTTCTTCATCAATTTTCTTTTTCCTTCTTTTTTCAAATTGTGAACAGAGAATATCAAATAGGCCTTAATAGTATTTCAATCTTATTGTTAGTCGGTGTCTTATCAGTGGTCACTGAAGATCAAGCTTCTGCACTCAAGCATTTTATACTCGCTTGAGTTTAATAAAGTAAGTAAAGTAAAGTAAAGTAAGTAAAGTAAAATTTAAGTAAAGTAAGAAAAATTTACTCTGAAAA